>NW_028318938.1:0-300000 GCF_062004578.1 Staurois parvus
TCTCGTCTTCCCTCTCTCTCTCCTCTCTCTTCCCTTCCGTCGCTCTTCCTCTCTCTCTTTGCTTCCCTCTTGCTCTCTCTTCCCTCTCTGCTTCCCTCTTTCTCATTTCTCTCTCTCTCGGTTCGTCCCTTCGTTCTCGTTTCTCTCTTTCTCTTTCTCCCTTCTTCTCTTTTCTCTCCTCGCGTTTCTTCCCTGCTCTCTCTCTCCTCTTTCTCCTCGTCTCTCTTGCCTTCTCCCTCTTCTCTCCTCTCTTTCTTCCCTTCTTCTCTCTGGCTCGCTCTCTCTCCCTCGTTCTCCCTGCTCTCTCTCTCTCTTTCCTCCCTCGCTCTCTCTTTCTCTCTCTCCTTTCTTCCCTCTTCTCTTCTCTCCCTCTTTCCGTCCCTCTCGCTCTTCGCCCTCTCCTCTTTCTCTCTCTCTCTCTGCTCTTCTCCTCTCTCTCTTCTCCCTCTCCTCTTCTCTCTCGCTCTCTCTCCCTCTTCCTCTTCTCTCTCTCTCTTCCCCTTCGTTCTCTTTCCTCCTCTTTCTCTCTCTTCTTCCTCCCCTCTCTCTCTTGCTCTCCCCTCTTCTCTTTCTCTCTCTCTTTCTTCCCTTCTTTCTCTTTCTCTCTCTCTCTTCTTCCCTTCTTTCTCTTCTCTCTCTCTCTCCTCTTTGCCTCCTCTCTCTTTCTCCCTCTCTCCTCTTTCTCCCTCTCTCTCTCTCTTCTCCTCTCTCTCTCTCTTTCTCCTTCGCTCTCTCTCCCGTCTTTCTCTTCTCCCTCCTTTCTCTCTCTCTTTCTCCCTCTTCTCTTCGTCTCTCTTCTCTCCGTCTTTCTTCCCTCTGCTCTTCTCTCTCCTTCTTTCTCTTTTCTCTCTCTTTCCTCTTCCTCCTTTCTCTCTGCTTCTCTCTCCTTGCCTCTCTCTTTCTCTGCTCTCTCTCTCTTCTCCTCTCTCTCTTCCCTCTGCTTTCTTTCTCGTCTCTCTCTCTCTCCCTTTTCTCCCTTCTCTTTCTCCTCCTCTCTCTCTCCCTTGTCTCCCCTTTTCTCCTCCTCTCTCTCTCCCTCTCTCCTTTCTCCCTCTCTCTCTTCTCCACTCTCTTTTCTCCCTCTCTCTTCTCCACCGCTTCTTTCTCCTCTCTCTCCCTCTCTCTTTCTCCCTCTCTCTTCTCCTCTCTCTTCTTCTCCCTCTCTCTTCTCCCCTCTCCTCCTCTCCCTCTCTCTCTCTCTCTCTTCTTCTCCCCTCTCGCTTCTCCCCTCGCTTTCTCTCTCTCTCTCTCTCTCTCTCCACTCTCTGTTTCTCTCTGCTCCACTCTCTTTCTCTCTTCTCCACTCTCTTTTCTCTCTCTCCACTTCTCCACTCTCTGGTTCCTCGCTCTTCTCCACTCTCTTTCTTCTCCTCTCGTCTGTCTCCTCTCTCTTTTCCTCTCCTCTCTCTCTCGTCTCCACTCCCTCCGTTTCCTCCCTCTCTCGCTCCCCTCTCTCTGTTTCTTCTCTCTGTCTCCACGCTTGTTTTCTCTCTTCTCCACTTCTGTGCTCTCTCTTCGTTTCTTCTCTCTTCTTGTCGTGCTTCGCTTCGTTTCTTTCTGTTGTTCTTCTTCCCTCGTTTTTCTTCTTACTCTTCTCGTTGTTTGTCTCTCTCGGGTGTGTCTGGTCTTTGCGCCTCGTGTCGTCGCTCTTTCTTTTCTCCCCTGTTTTTCCCTCTCGTCCGTTTCTCCGGTCTCCTCTCTCGCCACACAAAGCCCCTATGGTCTTTTCTCCTGCACCCCCTCTTTACAGTCAGCTGACCTTAGGCTCCACCCTCCAGCCCTATACAGTGAATGGAATAGACGGCCCAGGTGGCTACAGAGAGGCCGGGTGGGCAGAGCGTAGCTGCGATGGTCAGTCCGGGCCTGGGCTTCCTACTGGATCTTGAAAGTTAGTGGGTGCAGCACGGAATCAGTGCTCTGGGAAGGCACAGAGAGGGTAAGACAGCTGGCTTGCCATTAATTCAGGATGGCAGAAGCCGAGCCTGCCTTTCCCTGCTCAAGACTTGCTGAGCCCGCCCCATGCCTAAACAGTGCCTCCCGCCCGAGCCATTCCAAGCTCTCCCGACCTGCTAAGCCGTTTCCTAGTCCCTTCTGCCTGGGGGCGGTGCTGCCCCTGAAAACGGCTGCCCTAGGCAAATGCCTTGTTTGCCTCGTGGCAGATCCGCCCCTGGGTTGTGCTACACAACACATTTCTATTCAGGGTCATGAGATCCCCCCATTACTACACATCTACTATTCAGTGTCAGGGGATCCTCCCATTACTACACATCTACTATTCAGTGTCAGGGGATCCCCTCATTACTACACATCTACTATTCAGTGTCAGGGGATCCCCCATTACTATACATCTACTATTTAGTGTCAGAGGATCCCCCCTACACCTCCCAGTGTCAGGGTATCTCCCCATTACCATTCAGTGTCAGGACACCTCAACATTGCTACACATCTACTATTCAGTGTCAGGGGATCCCCCACATCTACTATTCAGTGTCAGGGAATCCTCCATTACTACACATCTACTATTCAGTGTCATGAATTCGTTATACACACACACACACAGTATCTCCCAGAAGTGAGTCCACCCCTCACATTTTTGTATATATTTGATTCTATCTTTTCATGTGACGTAGTCAGTGTACAGCTTGTATAACATGTAAATTTGCTGTCCCATCAAAATAACAACACACCACCATTAATGTCTAAAACTGCTGGCAACAAAAGTGTGTCCACCCCTATTGATCGAAACGCATTGAGGTTTGCTGACGCAACTTCCGCTGACATCACTTCCACCCTTTGGAACGCACGCTGGAACACGGCGGCCGTCTTTTTCCATTCAAAAGCAACAAGGCTGAATACACTGAGTGCCAGGTCAAGGGCACTTCGTTTAGGAGGAATTCAGTTTAGATCCAGCCCCTGTGAAGCAACACTGTTACCATTAACAACGCTGTATAAAT
The DNA here is from genome assembly GCF_062004578.1 of Staurois parvus. Lineage (NCBI taxonomy): Eukaryota > Metazoa > Chordata > Amphibia > Anura > Ranidae > Staurois > Staurois parvus. The sequence continues at coordinate 2,955 of NW_028318938.1, forward strand.
CCTATGAAGGAACATCGGTTACCACTAGCAATGCTGCATAGCCCCTGGGAAGGATTATTGGTTATTACAACGCAGCACACTGGGACAGTCCCAAAAAGCGCATAAGACCATCCTAAAGATAGGTGGTTATGGGATGACGGTGAGTGCATATCCATGTGGCACTCCGTTTTGAGCACACTGGAGCACCTGTCACTTTATTACGGAGTTCACAATCAAGCATTTAGCACTTTTGCGCTTTATCTTCACGTACTGGGACTGACTATTATTACCAGTATAACATATGTGTATTGACTATCAAAACCATTTTATATTTTTTGTCAGCAAGTTTACTGTTTGTACAGTATATGCGTGGTCCATATGGTATTTATACACTAGTAGAATCATGTTTTGGATTTTTCATTTTAAGAATGGTTGTTCCATTTTCTATTTGTTAGTTGGCGTCAAACCAACATTTGTTTTCAACCAGTGACAAGAAAATTTAAAGGAACAGGATAGAACATTTTTCTTTTTGTTCCAAAAGCAAATTTTGCAATAATTTTGAACATTCGTATGAGCAGCTTAACCCATTTATGCCTGTGGTTGAAATTTTTGGAATTGTGAAAAATTGTACCTCGTCGATGACCTTCAGCTGTAGGATATAAATTCCTCCCACATCAATGCTGTCCCAATAATGGAACATGAGGCATTAGTGGGTTCATTCTTGGCTCTTATCACTCTGTTATCAGCCATGAAATAGACTTTTCCTGTTACCTTGTTATAATCTGATATTCTAGGAAGTCCAATAAGTAGTAATACAGATGTGATTGTAGGAGGTCATACACGGGGATCTGATCTTACTACAATGACCAATCAGAGCCTCATAAGAACTTCCTGACATGACCATGCACTATTCAGTGTCATCGGGGGTCTCCACATGACTTCCTAGGAGTACAGAGCTCTGATCAGCAGAGATAAATAGAATATCAGATACAATCCTCCCGTCCAATCACTAGCAATGCTGATTCCGGCCTCACACTGTCTGCTGATCCCATTCATGCTCCATACACAAGGAGATGATAGCACAATACGAGTCATGTCAGTGGTATTCTGTGCTCATCCTGTGTATGGAGATATCACCGTCTCTACACATGGAGGACAATATTGGGGGGTCTACTCCATTATAACATTTGTCTTATAAAATTCTATTTCCTGGAGATTTATAAAGTGATGGAATATAAATGATTTCAATAAAGAAAAATGAGTTCCATCCACGTAGAGAATAGTTCCATTCATTCCTGGGGGGGGGGGGGGGGATTCATTTCCTTCTGGTAACATTCTTCTCTTCTTCTACAGATTGGATGATAATCACCTGACAGACAGTTCCTGCCCCCACCTGGCATCTGGAATAAGAAATAACCCGACACTGAGGACACTGAACCTGTCTAGGAACAATCTGGAGGGTCCTCATTTCAGGGATCTGATGGCGGCTCTGACAACAAGCCGGATAGAGGAATTACAGTGAGTATAACAGGACAGACTGAGACAATCATATTCTGGGACAGATTAACATTCCAGCTATTAAAAAATTCTAATATTGTAAACAAATTCGATCCAATTTTTATACTTCCTAAGTAGCCAATCAAGTACAGCTGTCTAATCTTAGAACCTTATCACACTCTGTTATCAGCTATGAAATAGACTTTTTAAAAAGTTTTTTAAATGTCAAAATTAAATTTAGCCTGATATTTATTAAAATAGAAGAGAGTATAGGAGGTCATACATACAGGACTCCGATCCGACTGCAATCAGTAATCAGTGCCCTGTACACATCTGTGTTATTTGGCATGAACCTCTGTGCCTTAAGCAGGACATACAACATGCAATTTTCTTTCCATCAACTACAGGTTGAAGGAATGGAAATTGCTTGATTCCCCATGAACACAAAGAGTGTTGATGGAGAATCTCTCATGGAGTTCTATTGTATTCTGCCTGCAGGGAGCACAGAGATCCTTCCCTACCAGCAGAATACAAAGATCACTGATCGCGAGATTGACTTTGGTACAACAAGCCTGCCCATAAATGGATTGAAATTCGTCCAGTTCCTGCTGAAACAGCCTCATTTCAATCCACCTTTGGCTGGCTTTATGTCGGGGTATCTCCCCATTTCTGTACATCCACTTTTCAGTGTCAGGGATCCCCTATTACTACACATCTACTATTCAGTGTCAGGGATTCCCCCATTACTACACATCTACTGTTCAGTGTCAGGGGATCCCCCATTACTACACATCTACTATTCAGTGTCAGGGATTCCTCCATTACTACACATCTACTATTTAGTGTCATGAATTTGTTATATATACAAACACACACAGTATCTCCCAGAAGTAAGTCCATCTGTCACGTACCTGATGGGATACTGAATTGACGAGGTCGGCCTCACTTGTGTCTCTAGCCCAGACCCCACTGAGGTTGGAACAAAGGGAGTCTAGGGACCAGGGGGACAAGAGCGCCAGTGGTTGTTGCTTGCGGCTCTTGCAGGTGGTGACCTTGGTAGGCAGAGTATCTTCTGATTTGGGCACTGTAGTAGCAGACAGAGCAGTTTCTGTGTAGTGCCAGATGTGCAGCAGAGCAAGGTAGGTAGCCAGGACACAAGACAGAAGCAAGGTCATAGGATAGCGTCGGTCATCAACAGTCGGGCAGCGCGGTACAGAATCAGAAGGAAAAGCCAAAGTCAGGAGCAGAGCCGAAGTCAGGAACTAGGAGCAGGAGAGTAATCGGAGTCGGGTCAGGAACAAGCCGGGTCAGCAACAAAGGAATCGTACAGGAGTAAGCAGGACACGGGGGAGCTGAAGACCAGTCAGCACTGAACCTGAGCAGAAGCCCTCCTTAAATAACCCATCTGGTGCCAATCTTCGCCGTGCGTGTATGTGCACGATCGCACATTCCTGCGCACAACCGGCAATTCTTCATGCGCGAAAGAGATCGTGAATCTTCTTGCCGGAAATCCCTTACACCACCCCTCACATTTTTGTAAATAATTGATTCTCTTTTCATGTGACGTAGTCCGTGTACAGCTTGTATAACATGTAAATTTGCTGTCCCATCAAAATAACTCAACACACCGCCATTAATGTCTAAACTGCAGGCAGCAAAAGTGTGTCCACCCCTATTGATCGAAACGCGTTCAGAATTGATGACGCAACTTCTGCTGACATCACTTCCGCCCTTTGTAACGCACGCTGGAACACGGCGGCCATCTTTTTTCCATTCAAAAGCAACAAGGCTGAATACACTGAGTGCCAGGTCAAGGGCACTTCGTTTAGGAGGAATTCAGTTTATATACAGCCCCTGTGAAGCAACACAGTTACCATTAACAACGCTGTATAAATCCTATGAAGGAACATCGGTTACCACTAGCAATGCTGCATAGCCCCTGGGAAGGATTATTGGTTATTACAACGCAGCACACTGGGACAGTCCCAAAAAGTGCATAAGACCATCCTATAGATAGGTGGTCATGGGATGAAGGTGAGTGCATATCCATGTGGCACTCCGTTTTGAGCACACTGGAGCACCTGTCACTTTATTACGGGGTTCACAATCAAGCATTTAGCACTTTTGCGCTTTATCTTCACGTACTGGGAATATTATTACCAGTATAACATATGTGTATTGACTATCAAAACCATTTTATATTTTTTGTCACCAAGTTTACTGTTTGTACAGTATATGTGTGGTCCATATGGTATTTATACACTAGTAGAATCATGTTTTGGATTTTTCATTTTAAGAATGGTTGTTCCATTTTCTATTTGTTAGTTGGCGTCAAACCAACATTTGTTTTCAACCAGTGACAAGAAAATTTAAAGGAACAGGATAGAACATTTTTCTTTTTGTTCCAAAAGCAAATTTTGCAATAATTTTGAACATTCGTATGAGCAGCTTAACCCATTTATGCCTGTGGTTGAAATTTTTGGAATTATGAAAAATTGTACCTCGTCGATGACCTTCAGCTGTAGGATATAAATTCCACCCACATCAATGCTGTCCCAATAATGGAACATGAGGCATTAGTGGGTTCATTCTTGGCTCTTATCACTCTGTTATCAGCCATGAAATAGTCTTTTCCTGTAACCTTGTTATAATCTGATATTCTAAGAAGTCCAATAAGTAGTAATACCGATGTGATTGTAGGAGGTCATACACGGGAATCTGATCTTACTACAATGACCAATCAGAGCCTCATAAGAACTTCCTGACATGACCATGCACTATTCAGTGTCATCGGGGGTCTCCACATGACTTCCTAGGAGTACAGAGCTCTGATCAGCAGAGATAAATAGAATATCAGATACAATCCTCCCGTCCAATCACTAGCAATGCTGATTCCGGCCTCACACTGTCTGCTGATCCCATTCATGCTCCATACACAAGGAGATGATAGCACAATACGAGTCATGTCAGTGGTATTCTGTGCTCATCCTGTGTATGGAGATATCACCGTCTCTACACATGGAACACAATATTGGGGGGTCTACTCCATTATAACATTTGTCTTATAAAATTCTCTTTTCTGGAGATTTAAAAAGTGATCGAATATAAATGATTCCAATAAAGAGAAATGAGTTCCATCCATGTAGAGAATAGTTCCATTCATTCCTGGGGTGGGGGGGGGGGGGGGATTCATGTCCTTCTGGTAACATTCTTCTCTTCTTCTACAGATTAGATGAAACTCACCTGACAGACTGTTCCTGCCCCCACCTGGCATCTGGAATAAGAAATAACCCGACACTGAGGACACTGGACCTGTCTATGAACGATCTGGAGGGTCCTCATTTCAGGGATCTGATGGTGGCTCTGACAACAAGCCGGATAGAGGAATTACAGTGAGTATAACAGGACATATGGAGGACAATATTGGGGGGTCTACTCCATTATAACATTTTTCTTATAAAATTCTATTTCCTGGAGATTTATAAAGTGATCGAATATAAATGATTCCAATAAAGAGAAATGAGTTCCATCCATGTAGAGAATAGTTCCATTCATTCCTGGGGGAGAAATTCATTTTCTTCTGGTAACATTCTTCTCTTCTTCTACAGATTGTATAATAATCACCTGACAGACAGTTCCTGCCCCCACCTGGCATCTGGAATAAGAAATATTCCGACACTGAGGACACTGAACCTGTCTGGGAACAATCTGGAGGGTCCTCATTTCAGGGATCTGATAGCGGCTCTGACAACAAGCCGGATAGAGGGATTACAGTGAGTATAACAGGACTGACTGAGACAATCATGTTCTGGGACAGATTAACATAACTATTAAAAAATTCTAATATTGTAAACAAAACGATCCAATTTTATACTTCCTAAGTAGCCAATTATGTACAGCTGTCTAATCTTAGAACCTTATCACACTCTGTTATCAGCTATGAAATAGACTATTTAAAAAGTTTTAAAATGTCAAAATTCAATTTAGCCTGATATTTATTAAAACAGAAGCGAGTATAGGAGGTCATACATACAGGACTCCGATCCGACTGCAATCAGTACTCAGTGCCCTGTACACATCTGTGTTATTTGGCATGAACATCCGTGCCTTAGGCAGGACATACAACATGCAATTTTCTTTCCATCAACCACGGGTTGAAGGAATGGAAATTGCTTGATCCCCCATTAACATAAAGAGTGTTAATGGAAAATCTCTAATGGAGTTCTATTGTATTCTGCCGGCAGGGAGCACAGAGATCCTTCCCTACCAGCAGAATACAAAGATCACTGATCGCGAGATTGACTTTGGTATAACAAGCCTGCCCATAAATGGATTGAAATTCGTCCAGTTCCTGCTGAAATGGCCTCATTTCAATCCATCTTTGGCTGGCTTTATGTCAGGGTATCTCCCCAATACTACACATCTACTATTCAGTATCAGGAGATCCCCCAATACTACACATCTACTATTCAGTGTCTGGGGATCCCCCATTACTACACATCTACTATTCAGTGTCAGGGGATCCCCCATTACTAAACATCTACTATTCAGTGTCAGGGGATCCCCCATTACTAAACATCTACTATTCAGTGTCAGGAGATCCCCCATTACTACACATCTACTATTCAGTGTCAGGGGTTCCCCCATTACTACACATCTACTATTCAATGTCGGGATCCCCCATTACTACACATCTACTATTCAGTGTCAGGGAATCCCCCATTACTACACATCTACTATTCAGTGTCGGGATCCCCCATTACTACACATCTACTATTCAGTGTCAGGGGATCCCCCATTACTACACATCTACTATTCAGTGTCAGGAGATCCCCCATTACTACACATCTACTATTCAGTGTCAGGAGATCCCCCATTACTACACATCTACTATTCAGTGTCAGGAGATCCCCCATTACTACACATCTACTATTCAGTGTCAGCTGATCTCCCCATTTCTACACATCTACTATTCAGTGTCAGGGGATCCCCCATTACTACACATCTACTATTCAGTGTCAGGGGATCCCTCATTACTACACATCTATTATTCAGTGTCAGGAGATCTCCCCATTACTACACATCTATTATTCAGTGTCAGGAGATCTCCCCATTACTACACATCCACTATTCAGTGTCAGGGATCCTCCATTACTACACATCTACTATTCAGTGTCACGGGTCCCCCATTACTACATATCTACTATTCAGTGTCAGGGGATCCCCATTACTACACATCTACTATTCAGTGTCACGGGTCTCCCCATTACTACACATCTACTATTCAGTGTCGGGTCTTCCCATTACTTCCAATGAGTACTGATCAGCAGAGATAAATAGAATATCAGATACAATCCTCCCGTCCAATCACTAGCAATGCTGATTCCGGCCTCACACTGTCTGCTGATCCCATTCATGCTCCATACACAAGGAGATGATAGGACAATACGAGTCATGTCAGTGGTATTCTGTGCTCATCCTGTGTATGGAGATATCACCGTCTCTACACTTGGAGGACAATATTGGGGGGTCTACTCCATTCAGGGGCGGACTGACAAATCATGGGGCCCCCGGGCAATAGGAGATAATGAGGCCCCCCTCTGTCCCCACCCACACAAGTCACACCCACAAATTGCCCCACCTACATATTGCAGCTCAGCTGCATAGGGGGTATATAAATATCTACCGCAGCATAGTCTGCAAGTACAGTAAATATATCCAATGACTGAGAGGGTATTTGCCTTGTGCGGATTTCAGCTCCCACTCGGCCTTTTTCCTTACAGGGCAGTCAACCCCCCACAACCTTTTTTTTTTTTTTCCTGACAGACCATGAAAAATCTGAATTTCATAACTGAAATATCACAGAAACTCCTGTTAAAATCTAAAAGGGGTAGTGAGATAGAGACAGAAGAGGGGAGGGAGAGAGAGATAGTAACATAGGAGAGAATTTGGGGGGAAGGTGAGAGAAAGAGGTGAGAAAAAGAGAGGGTGTGAGAGAGGGGGGGGGAGAGAGGGGGAGAGAGAAGGTGAGGGAGAGAGAAAGAAAGGGTGAGAGAGAGAGTGAGAGACAGGAGAGAGAAAAAGGGTGAGAGAGAGGGAGTGAAAGAGGGAGGGTGAGAGAGTAAAAGGGAGAGGGTGAGAGAGTAAAAGGGAGAGGGTGAGAGAGTAAAAGGGAGAAGGTGAGAGAGTAAAAGGGAGAGGGTGAGAGAGTAAAAGGGAGACGGTGAGAGAGTAAAAGGGAGAGGGAGAGTGAAAGAAGGAGGTTGAGAGAGAGGGTGAGAGAAAGAGGGTGAGAGAGAAAGAGAGGGAGGGTGGGAGTGAAAGAGAGGGAGAGAGGGAGGGAGAGAAAGGGTGTGAGAGAGGGGGGGGGGGGGAAGAGAGGAAGGGTGTGTGTTCCGTTCTCAAAACACTGACTATGTGTGGCTCTAAACGGACAGCTAAACCCTTGTCAGAATCTCCAGCAAACAAAAGCCCACTGCTTGTGTTGTCTACCAAAGAATCCAACTTTATTTTATAGGTGAAACTGAAACACAATACAATAACAGCATATCAGTATACATAGAATAACTAGTGTAACATAAATGACAGATCACAGAAGAAAGGCACTTACAGGTGATGATGTCTCAAGCCTCTTGGGAGAGAAGCAAGCACACTGCATCCCCAGTGAATAGAAGTCTAAAATGGCTGACGAGCTTCCTAAACCAAGAGTCACTTCCTGTCTGAGAGCTTACATATGCAGAGAAGACCTGCCATACATGTCTGCCACTAGATGGCAGTGGTACACTACATGTCCCATATAAGTAACTATAATTCAATTAGCCTGTGAAGGCAACACACTCCCTGCCTGATATAATATAATATATTATATCACTACCTATACATAGCTACTGTACAGGGAAAACACATAATAAGAAAATACATTCCAGCCTAGATTGGTAACATAAACTAAAACATGAGTCCACAACATATCAGGGTCTTTTGGTTATGGTACTTCAAGCTTATGGCCCACATGAAGAAATAGTTTAGTCCATAAACCCATCTTCGGATTGGAGTAGCCGCCCAAGGCCAAACTATCTCCAACCCCAATTGTAATCCACAGGATGGAATTTAGCTCAATGGCAAATGTCTCGCCTGAACGCTATCAGTGAGGAGCTCTCTGCTATGTATTGTGCCAACTACACAACAGAAATGCTATTCAAAGGAGAACAATGACATCTGAAACTGGTCTAGTATACACTTTAGCAGTCCCTTGTTTTGTCACTTTGACTTCAACCTTTCTGACATTACCATCTTTGACGTTGGGACTGGTCTCAGTCCATTTCTTGCGACTTTGTAAGGTACACAGATATTCTCTCCTCCATCTCTTCCAAAACGTATCAGCCAGGCATTGGACTTGTTTCCATTGCTTTACATGAAGTTCTGTTGTACTAAAGTCCCCATAAGGGGCCGATAAAGAGTCTACCTTTTGGGTCAAGAGCATGGCAGGCGTAAGAACTGTAGGATTATCAGAATCCGTAGATGGTGGTACCAAAGGTCTTGCATTAATGATAGCCATAACTTCTGCCATGAAAGTACTCAAAGTCTTATGAGTCAAACAAGTAGGTTTAGCTTGGAGTAACATTGCATCTAAAATGCGCCTAGCTACACCTATTAATCTCTCCCAAGCACCTCCCATGTGAGATGAGTGTGGAGTGTTAAAGATCCATGTGCATCCTTTGTCTTGAAGATAGTCTAGAAGTTCTGTATCATTTGAGCATAGATGCAGCTCTTTGCATGCTCCTACAAAATTAGTACCTCTATCAGAGCGAATCAACTTAGCTGGACCACGAACAGAAAATAATCTTCTTAGAGTGTTAATGAAACTGGATGCCGACATGGACTTAACCAATTCTATATGCACTGCTCTTGTAGAAAGACATGTGAAAAGAACAGCCCAGCGTTTACTGTCAGCACTGCCTCCTCTAGTTCGTCGTGTTACAACTGCCCAGGGGCCAAACACATCAACACCCACACTAGTGAAGGGAGGTTCAGGATTGACTCTATCTTTTGGCAACTCTGCCATCTTTTGGCTTTCCAATCTCCCTCTGAGCTTACGGCACACGACACATTTGTGAATAATTGCAGACACTAAATGTTTTCCACCAAGAATCCAGAAACCTGCAGCTCTGATTGCACCTTCTGTTATGTGGCGCACTTGGTGAACTATCTGGTTGTGATAATATCTTACGATCAATGTAGCAATGTGGTGATCATAAGGAATGATGGATGACAGGATGCTTCTCCTCATCTGACAGCGTGGCAAAGGATAAACGGCCACCTACTCTCAATAGTCCATCTTGATCTACAAAGGGACTCAGTTTTGTAAGACGGCTCTGTTTTGGAAGTGTCCTTTGTTGTTCAATACAGTCATATTCTTGTCTGAAACATGCGTGTTGTACAGAAGAAATTATAACTGTTTTGGCCTGTGAAAGTTCTTCTAAACTCTTTCATGGAAAACTCCCCAGCTTCCGGGTTGATCATCATTAGTTTTCTTTTGGAAGCTTTTGGCAACATGAATTAATTTTGCTATAACCCTGCTTAGTCTCTTCCAGTTGGAAAATCTTTCGAAACGATGCGGCCATAGTCTGGTGTCAAAGGCTTTAGTACTGAAGTTTACTACTTCTGACCTAATTTCAGGATCAGCTTCAGGATCCACTAAAGGATAAACATTGTTGTCATCAGGAGTATCTACAGCTGTCTGATACAGAAAAGGTGGAAGTGAGAACCATATAGAGTTCTGAAGGCAAGCTACAGTTGTGGCCAAAATTATTCAACCCCCACTGAAATTGAGTGTTTTGGCCAGTTTGACATTGCTTTTGATCATTCAGTCATCTTGCTTACATTTACATTAAAGAGGCACTTGTAGGTCAGACAAATATAACATAACAGTTATAATGAAATAACCACAAATGTCTTTTCTGTGCTCACAGCATTATCAGTTTTATTCAACCCCCAAGTGACATTCAATCTTAGTACTTAGTACAGCATCCTTTTACAGTTATAACAGCTTTTAAACGTGAAGCATAGCTTGACACAAGTGTCTTGCAGCGATCTACGGGTATCTTCGCCCATTCTTCATGGGCAAAGGCCTCCAGTTCAGTCACATTCTTAGGCTTGCGCACTGCAACTGCTTTCTTTAAGTCCCACCAGAGGTTCTCAATCGGATTTAAGTCTGGTGACTGCGATGGCCACTCCAAAATGTTCCAGCCTTTCCTCTGCAACCATGCTCTAGTGGACTTGGAGGTATGCTTGGGATCATTGTCCTGTTGAAAGGTCCAACGTCTCCCAAGCCTCAGGTGTGTGACGGACTGCATCACGTTTCCATCCAATATCTCCTGGTACTGAAGAGAATTCATGGTACCTTGCACACGCTGAAGCTTCCCTGTACCTGCAGAAGCAAAACAGCCCCAAAGCATGATTGACCCTCCACCATGCTTCACAGTAGGCAAGGTGTTCTTTTCATCATAGGCCTTGTTCTTCCTCCTCCAAACATAGCGTTGATCCATGGGCCCAAACAGTTCTAATTTTGTTTCATCAGTCCACAGAACACTATCCCACCACTTTTGTGGTTTGTCCACATGGCTTTTGGCATACTGCAGTCGACTCTTCTTATTCTTTGGAGACAGCAAGGGGGTACGCCTGGGAGTTCTGGCACGGAGGCCTTCATTACGCAGTGTGCGTCTTATTGTCTGGGCTGAAACTTCTGTACCCACATCTGACAAATCTTTTCTCAGTTCCTCAGCAGTCACACGGGGACTTCTCTCCACTCTACGCTTCAGGTAGCGCACAGCAGTCGAAGTCAGCATCTTCTTTCTGCCACGACCAGGTAGCGTTTCAACAGTGCCCTTTGCCTTGAATTTGCGAATGATGCTTCCTAAGGTGTCTCTTGGTATGTTTAACATCTTTGCAATCTTCTTATAGCCATTGCCCTTCCTGTGAAGAGAAATCACCTCTTCTCTTGTCTTCCTGGACCATTCTCTTGCCTTCACCATGTTTGTAACCACACCAGTAAATGTCTAGAAGGAGCTGAGTATCACAGTCATTTTAAAGCTGCCTAATTGGTGCTTATTATGCTTGATTGCTGCTCGGTGACATCCACAGGTGTTTTCAATACCTGATGGAAAGCACCTGTATGAACCTCTGTTCTTCAGAGTGGTAGTCTTTAAGGGGTTGAATAATTGTGGCAATGAAGAAACCACATAAGAACCATTTACTACTGTATTACATAAACAATTGATGTCATTTTAGTTGCATTTGGGTAGTTACAACGTCCTTGTAGGATTTGATTCTGAATACAATTCCAAATGTACACTATAGTCCCTAAACCCCTTTACAGCATTGGGGGTTGAATAATTTTGGCCACAACTGTATATATAATGGGACCTGTATGGATCATATGTTTTAAAGTGATGATAAAGGCAATTTTTAAAAAAGAAAACTAACAAACATGTGATACTTACCTGCTGTGTGCAGTCATTTTGTTCCTCTTCTCGAGGTCCCCTGCTGGCTCTTCTGGCTCCTCCTTCCTACCAAGTGCTCCCAAGGCAAGCAGCTCGCTATGGGGGCATCTGAGCAGGCTCGCTTCTAAGCCGCTGCTCTGTGCATATATTCATATACAAAGCCGCTGTCCAACTCCTCCCCCTCTCTCTCCTCTTTGGGTCACTGGGTGTGATTGACAGCAGCAGGAGCCAATTGCTCCTGCTGTGGTCATAGCCAATGAGGAGGGAGAATCTCCAGAAAGCCAAGGCTCCTGTGCACAATGCTAGCAGATTACCTGTCCTAAGATGTATTTCCCTCTTTCAGGCTTTTCCTTTATCTTCTCCTGTTGATCCTGCCAGTAAAGCTGTGTACACACAGGGAGGTTTTTTTTTTTTTTGCTCAACCAGTGGGATAGGAAAAAAAAAAAACACAGATCCCTGGATCAACACAAATGATGATATAGGGATCTCTCCTCCCACTGAGATATTATATTCTGACAGGGGGACTCCCCTCCAGCCAGACTACACTGATCAGGGCTTGCAGCCATTGGCTTTCCAGCATGCAGCTCAACAGACCGCCTGAACCAGCTGATTTTCTGCCCATGTGTATCAGGCTTAAAGTGGTTGTAAAGGATAAAGGTTTTTTACCTTCATACAGTACATTTTATGCATGAAGATAAAATCCTCCCCCCCACAGCCCCCCTAATACTCACCTGAGCCCCCCTTTGATCCATGATGTGCACGAGAGCCTTGGCTGTCCCAGGACTTCCTCTTCTCATTGACTGAAACAGCAACGGGAGCCACTGTCAATCGCAGCCAGTGAGCCAATGAGGAGAGGGCAGAGGGCAAGGCCGAGCCATGGCTCTGTCTGTCTTATGGACACAGAAAGCAGGTCTCAGGAGCGAGCATGCACCAGTGCCCCCATCACAAGTGGCTTGCTATTGGGGGCACTGGTTAAGGGGGAGGAGCACCAGTGGGGGACCCCAGAAGAGGAGGATTGTATTGCACACAGCAGTATAACATCTTTTTTTGGGGCTTCTCTTTTTTTAATTTGAACCTTTAGTACCACTTTAACACACTTCCTGTCCTAGGATGACAACACTCACTGACTGCACTGTGTGTAGGAAAAGCAGAGTTGTCACCCAAGCCTGCACAACTGATTTGGGCTACAAACATCTTCTGTCTACATCTTCATTACGGGGGGGGGGGGGGGGGGGAATTATTCATTTACAGACACTTTCTTGTAAGGAAATTACTATTGTTTGTTTGCTTATCAGAAGAGTAGAAAGACAAAGCATTTCTGGAAGGATCAACTTGTTACAGAAAGTACATAAATAAATTAAATTCAACTAATGCAGCCACCACATTTGAGCTTCATTCAAATCTGAGTGTAGCGGTTTTCAGCGTTTTTACAGCAATTTGTGTGCGTTTATTATTATTAGTAGTAATAATATTAATAAAAATACATTATTAATATTAATAATAAATACACAAATAAAAATAATCAAAGACCATGTAACAAAATAATAATTAACCCATAACCCCCTAACCCTAAAAAAATAAAAAAAAAAATTTTTTTTTATTATTATTAATGTATTTTTTCATGTGTTTATTATAATAACATTAATAATAATAAAAATTATTATTATCATTATTATTATAAACACATGAAAAAATACATTATTATTATTACTAATAAAATTATTAATAAGAATAATTCATTTCATATATTTATTTTACAGTTAAGGGTTAATTATTATTTATTTAGTTTTTTATTTATCATGGTTTTTTTTATATGTGTATATATGTTTATATGTGTACTTATTTTATTTATTTAATCATTTTTACTTTTTTTTTTTTTTTACATTTTTTCATTTGAGCAGAAAATCGCACAAAAAAGTGCGAAAGCTTGCAAAAATGCGCCAATCGCACGTTTCTATTCTTTTCTATGGGAATAAAAACGCGCCAAAGACGTGCAAATCTGCCCAATCTGAGCTACAAAAATAGCTCCAAAACCTTTTTGTGCTTCAGCCATTCTGCTTCAGGCGACTTGGAGTGGAGATGTGAACCATCTCCATAGAGGAATATTGATTTTTTTTTCCGCCCTGAGCGTTTTTGAGCTTCGAACTTCGCGCTGTAAAACGTTCAAGTGTGAATGGGGCCTTACAGACTGGTAAGCTGCAATATGTCACAGTTTTGCTCTTGGATATAGATATAATTTAACTCCTTCCTTGCTGCAAGGACCCCAAAACAACCTACAAAAGCTGACGACCTGTAGAATATAAACATGGTAGTTACACATTTTTGTTACATTATATTATGGTAAGTGTTTTTCAAAGCTATGTTTTCAGTAAAAAAAAAAAAAAAATGCATTCAAATTACATTTACTGCATCCTAACAAAGTGTGCCCATCAGAGTGCCATTTACCATGAAATGTGCCCATCGGTGAGCCTCTGAGAATCTTTTTTGAAGTAGAAACACACCCTACCTTGAGGGCAGACAGGGAGCGGGAGCCAGAAGAGGTAGCGAGCTGCAGGGGGCGGAGAGGCGCCCGCATGACGTCACATCGTACCCTGCAGGCAAAAAAGGAGCAGGAGAGAGGCCAAGCCACAGGGGGCACACATGACGTTATTGGTTGCTGGGATGTCTATGGTCCCAGCAACAAATGACTGCTGAGCGGCGGGGATATGACACTTTAGTTTGGTGGGCTGATGGTCCGGACAGGAGCATCACTTGGTCGGTGTCCAGACCGCAGTCCGCCATTTAATGATGGCTGCTTTATATCCTCTCTTCTAGGATCTTGAACAGTTCCTTGTCAGATGAAACTGAAAGGGAACTGAAAAATCTGAAATCCCTCCGACCAGAACTGAAAGTTTATACATGATGAATTCAAAGGAAGAACCTCTGCTACAGCTGTGAATGGGACATTGCTCGGGATGACAAGAATAAGATTTCGATACGAATAACCCGACCCAAGAGGGGAATGAAACATCAAAGATGAACTAATACACCCAGGACAGGATGGGGGAGGACTTTGTTACTGTTTTGTTCCCAATACTTCTGAACATGAAGGGGTGACACTCCAGTCAGCCATGAACATTTTCCCCATAAAGTGACTTGGGAGACACGGCTGTCTCTAATGATCATCCTTGCATTCGTCTTACACAGCTCATCCAGAGATAATACAGGCGGAGTGATGAAGAGATGGCACCAGTGGTGTATTTAGGTTTTAGGCTGCCCTCGGCAACACAAAAATTGGCGCCAATTGTGTGCCAATGCCATTTTTCCAAACTTTATTCATACAAAAGCCTTATTTTACAATCTAATATAACTGCGTTCTTTCATAATTCTGTTTGTGGGTTGGATGCCAGGCTGTCCAATAAGAGAGCCCAGCACTAGTTCTGTCATTGACTGCTATAGCAGATTGAAGGTCTACAGCGCCTTGAAAAAGTATTCCTACATTCACACCCCTTGAAATGTTCCACATTTTGTCATGTTACAACCAAAACCGTCAATGTATTTTATTGAGATTGGATGTGATAGACCGACACAAAGCGACACATCATTGTGAAGTGGAAGGAAAGTGATAAATGGTTTCAACATTTTTTACGAATAAATCTGTGAAAAGTGTGGCGACATTTGTATTCGAAGTCAGTACTTTGTAGGACCCCCTTCGGCTGCAATTCCAGCTGCAAGTCTTTTTGGGGATGTCTCTTTGCACATCTAGAGAGAGACATTTCTGCCCATTCCTCTTTGCAGAATCACTCAAGCTCTGTCAGATTGGATGGAAAGCGTCTGGGAACAGCAATTTTCAGGTCTGGCCACAGAGTCTCCATTGGATTTAGGTCTGGACTGTGATTGGGCCATTCTAACACATGAAGATGCTTTGATCTAAACCATTCCACTGTAGCTCTGGCTGGATGTTTCGAGTCGTTGTCCTGCTGGAAGGTGAACCTCCGCCCCAGTCTCAAGTCTTTTGCAGACTCCTAATATTGCCCTGTATTTGGCTCTCTCCACCTCCCCATGAACTCTGACCAACTTCCTTGTCCCTGCTAAAGAAAAGAATCCCCACAACATGACGCTGCCACCACCATGTTTCACAGTGGGGATGGTGTGTTCAGGGTGATGTATATTGTTAGTTTTGCTTTTAGGCCAAAAAGTCCCATTTTGGTCTCCTCTGACCAGAGCACCTTCTTCCACATATTTTTTGTGTCCCCCACATGGCTTCTCACAAACTTCAAACAGGACTTCTTATGGCTTTCTTCCAACAATAGCTTTCTTCTTGCCACTCTTCCATAAAGGCCAGATTTGTGGCGCGCACGACTAATAGTTGTCCTGAGGACAGATTCTCCCCCCTGAGCTGTGGATATTTGCAGCTCCTCCAGAGTTCCCATGGGCCTCTTGGCTGCTTCTCTGATGAATGCTCTCCATGCCTGGCCTGTCAGTTCAGGTGGACGGCTATGTCTTGGTAGGTTTGCAGTTGTGCCGTACTCTATTTTCGGATGATGGATAGAACAGTGCTCCATGAGATGGTCAAAGCTTGAGATATCTTTTTATAACCTAATCTTGCTTTAAACCTCACCACAACGTTATCCCTGACCTGGCTGGTGTGTTCCTTGGCCTTCATGATGCTCTTTGTTCCCTAATGTTCTCTAACAAACCTCTGAGGGCTTCACAGGACATACTGAGATCACATGACACACAGAGGAACTCTATTTACTAACTCGGTGGCTTCTGAAGGCAATTGGTTCCACTAGATTTTAGTTAGGGCTATCAGAGTAAAGGGGGCTGAATACAAATGCATGCCACACTTTTCAGATATTTATTTGTAAAACATTTTGTAAATCATTTAATCACTTTCCTGCTACTTCACAATTAGGTGCTGCTTTGTGTCGGTCTAAAACAGAGAATCCCAATAAAACACATTGACGGTTTTGGTTGTAATATGACATGTGGAACATTTCAAGGGGTATGAATACTTTTTCATGGCACTGTATATTCACAGCACTGTAGTAAACAAGACATTTGACACTTTGATTAGTCTGCCAGAGAGGGAAAAATGAGAAACATTTCTAATGAAATATTTAGATTATTATATTTTTATATTATTATTATACAGTATTTATAAAGCGCCAATAGTTCGCTCAGCGCTGTACATTACAAAGGGGGACAGAACATGTGACAGAACAATAACAATACAATGCAAAACATGAGGGGATTGAGGACCCTGCTCTTTCAAGCTTACAATCTAGGAGGGAGGGGATGGTGGCACAGGAGGAGATAGCTGTGAGGGATGGAGTGGTAGGAAGAGTGGAGGAGGTTGGCAAGTTAGCAGGGGGTGGGGTAGGCATCCCTGAAGAGGTGGGTTTTCAGGGTGCGCCTAAAGGAGAGGAGAGTAGGTGATAATCTGATGGGTTGGGGCAGGGAGTTCCAGAGGATGGGTGACACCCTGGAGAAGTCCTGGAGGCGGGCATGAGAGGAGGAGACCAGGGAACTAGAGAGAAGGAGGTCTTGTGATGAGCGGAGTGTGCGTGCTGGGTGGTACTTGGATATTAGGTCAGTGATGTAGTACGGGGCAGTATGGTGGACAGCTTTGTACGTCAGTGTTAGGATTTTGAATTTGATCCGTTGCGCAATCGGAAGCCAGTGGAGGGATTGGCAGAGGGGGGTGGCGGAAATGGAGCGGTTGGAAAGGTGAATGAGTCTGGCAGCCGTATTCAGGATCGACTGAAGCGGGGATAGCCAGCGGCGAGGCAGGCCAGTAAGGAGGGAGTTGCAGTAATCGAGTCATGATATGATGAGGGAGTGGATGAGCTGTTTAGTGGTTTCTGGGGTTAGGAACTTGCGGATTTTGGTGATGTTGCGGAGGTGGAGTCTGCACGAGTTTGTTAAAGATTGGACTTGGGGCTGGAAGGATAGGTTGGAGTCCAGATTGACACCAAGTACTGTGGCCTGCGGGGCGGGTTTGATGGTGGTGTTGTTGGATGTGATGGAGAAGTCAATGGGGGGGGGGGTGTCCGGGCTGGGGGGAAGATAAGAAACTCGGTTTTGGAGAGGTTCAGTTACAGGAAGTGGAGCGACATCCAGTCTGATATGTCGCTCAGTAGGTGTGTGATTCGGGCAGAGACCAAGGGGGTGAGGCGAGGGGTTGAGAGATAGATTTGTGTGTCGTCGGCATATAGGTGGTAGTTGAAGTCATGAGAGTGTATGAGTTGGCCAAGGGAGGAGGTGTAGATGGAGCAGAGAAGGGACCCGAGGACGGAGCCTTGAGGGACCCCAACAGAGAGGGGGAGTGGGGGGGAGGTGGTAGCATTATAGGTAACGCTGAAAGAGCGTTGTGACAGGTAGGATGAGAGCCAGGAGAGAGCAGAATCTCTGAGGCCGAAGGAGTGTAGTTTTTTGAGGAGGAGGGGGTGGTCGACTGTGTCGAAGGCCGCCGAGAGGTCAAGGAGTAGGAGCACTGAATAGTGGCCATTAGCTTTGGCGGTTAGCAGGTCATTGGAGAGTTTGAGTAAGGCAGTTTCGGTGGAGTGTAGGGGACGGAAGCCGGACTGTAGGCGATCGAGGAGGTTGTTGTCGTTGAGGTAGGAGCTTAGGCGGGTGTAGACTAGGCGCTTGAGGACTTTGGATGTAAATGGTAGCAGGGAGATGGGTCTGAGGTTGTTCGGGTCATTGGGGTCCAGGGAGGGCTTTTTAAGTATGGGGGTGATGTGTGCATGTTTCAGAGGGGAGGGGAAAGTGCTGGAGGAGAGGGAGAGATTAAAGATGTGGGTGAGGGAGCGTAGGATGGATGTAATAGTTCAGATTTACTTGTCATAAGAGAAGCAGAAACATCTTCAGATCGGAATGTTATCTTCATTTGAATATGATACATAAATAAAGCAAATATTTGTACAAGCGCTTTACTTTTTCTTTCATTTCATTTTATTTAAAGTATCCAAGGAAGAGAAAGCTGATTTAGGGCCGGTTCACAGCAGTGCAGGAAATGCAAATTTCTGTGTGCGTTTTCCACACCGCAGAGGAATACGCTGCCTTTGCGGGACACATGCAGATGACAATAAATATTAATGCATCTAGAAAATATGTACATTTTGCAGCCACCAAATCACATAGTACTGCAGTATCAGACAATTTGGTGCAGCACATTTTTTAATGTAGCACCCTCCTTGTCAGCTAGGGGGAGCTCTAGCTCTAATTGTTAGTGAGGAGGGCTGAGTAGCAGCCTGGGTGCGATAGTCAGAGAGAGGTCAAATTTTGGTCAGGGCTGAGAGGCTCTGCAGACCAGCTTTCTGGAACTTCCCCCTGCACTAGAACTTTGGAGGAAGATCTGGAAGCAGTGGGCGAAGGTGAGGAGTGCCTGGTCTGTAGTCTTAGAGCAGTGGTTCTCAACCTTCCTAATGCCGTGACCCTTTAATAAAGTTCCTCATGTTGTGGTGACCCCCAACCATAAAATGATTTACCCAGTAATTATAATTCATGTGTCGTTTTACCTCAAATACAGCTGTTTTCAACACAGTAGCTGCTTTCAACACAGCAGCTGCTTTCTACACAGTAGCTGCTCTTTACACATCGGAAATATGTGTTTTCTGATGGTCTTAGGGGACCCCTGTGAAAGGGTCGTTCGACCCCCAAAGGGGTCGCGACCCACAGGTTGAGAACCATTGTCTTAGAGGTTCCTGGCCAATCCCTGACAGGATGCATGGCAAGGGGCCAGGACATCCTTTAAGAGTAACTGAGCCTGCTCAGCAGCAGGGGAGTTCGGGTGGAAGATGGAGAAGCAAGGTTGGAGTGGAGGAGCCTAGGAGAGGGGCCAGCTGGGGAAGGGCTCACCTACAGGCAGGGGACCTTGGAGGAAGCAAAGCTTGGAACTTCACCAGCCCACAGAAAGAGGACCACCTATGCAATAGGAAAGGAGCGGCCCAACTAGAAGGCCTGGTAGCAGCCACTAACCCACCAGCGGCATAGGAGAAGGACTGAGTGAGTAAACTTGCACCCTTGGGCCAGTGAGGGGAAAGATGCACTCTGCTGGGAAACTAGATTAGCTTTTCACCTGGGACTGTTTCACACTGCAGTGGCATCGCAGGCACTGGATCCTGCCCAGGGATTCACCCAGTACAGGTGGATGAGGAGAGGATTCATCTGGGGTGGTACAACCGGAGATGCTGGTGACAGGACATGCTGGCTAGCACTCCAGAAGAAAATGTTGCTGTAAAGGCTTGTACATAAATTATAAATAAATAAGTGATGTAGCGCTGCTAAATAATAGCTACAAAAATAAAAGAGTGACATAACTGAATAAAACGTTCATAATGAGTCCATAGATGTAAAATCAATCAATTTGTAATAAAGATTCTTCCATAATTCATGTGTTTTCTTCTTGTGCTGATATCCCCAAACACCATCCAGTAGAATAGTGCCCATAACATACAGTGCCACCTCAGTGCTCACAGAACTCTCACCTCAGAGCACATGGAAATGAGCTTTATGATATCCAATAGGAAAACGGATTCTTCACTTTTTCATTCCACAGCCATGTGATAGAAATCAAATATAGATCAAGTGGGGTTTGTCCCAGGGAAAGAGGGCAGAGACAACAGTTTAAGATCTTTCTTCCTTATACAAAAAAAGTAGGAAAGAAAGAACTCCGACGTTGGCACTTGCGATTGACGCTGAAAAAGCATTTGATAGAGTAAATTGGGGATATATGTTAGACACCTTAGAAGTAATAGGCATGGGACCTAGAATGAGAGAATGGATTAGGAAATTATATAGCCAACCCTCGGTAGCAATGATGGTAAATGGGGAATTATCCGAGTACATTGGGATGCAGAATGGAACAAGACAGGGATGCCCTTTGTCCTCATTGTTATATGTACTGTCTTTGGAATCTCTTTTGGCTACCATCAGGAATAATATAGATATGAAAGGAATCTGGGTAGGAGAAATCGAGCATAAGGTGGCAGCTTACGCAGATGACCTGTTGTTCTATGTAGGAAATCCGAGGATAACATCACCAAACTTAATGAAATCTTTAACCACTTCCAGTCCGGACACTTTCACCCCCTTCCTGACCAGGGCAATTTTCAGCTTTCAGCGCTATCACACTTTGAATGACAATTGGGCTTTCATGCAACACTGTACCCAAATGAATTTTTTACCATTTTTTTGAGACAGATAAAAGTTTATTTTGGTGGTATTTATTCACCGCTGGGATTTTTATTTTTTTTGCTATGTAAATGTCCAAAACTTTTGAAAAAAAGTGTTTTTCTTATAAAATTTTGCAAATAAATAATATTTCATCATAAATCTTGGCCAAAATGTATTCTGTTATCGTTTTAGTAAAAAAAAAAAAAAAGCCAAATTAGTTTATAACCAAAAATTATAATTTTTAAGCATTTTTTAAATTTTTTATTATTTATTTTTACATACTGTCACCTTAGCAGTACAGTGTCATCATGGTGACACTGTACTAATTTTGGGGGGTGATGATTTTTTTTTTTTTAACACTGATTGCTTTTACACCCATATAGGATGTAAAAGCAATCATTTTTCTCTCTGTCTGCATTCATGACTATTCAACTATTGAGTGAGCTGTGATTGGTCACAGCTTGTCACATGGTACAAGGCTGTTGTGAATGGCCCTGTACCATGTGACCTCTGATCATTCACAGATTTCACATGTAGTAAGCAATGATGTCAGAAGTGACATCTTGCTTACTACTTTGCATGTGATCACTGATTGGTGAATACCCTGCTGCCGATCGATCTCCTTACATGGTGAATACACTGCTGCCGATCCATCTCCTTACAGGATGAATACCCCGCTGCCGATCGATCTCCTTACACGGTGAATACCCCGCTGCCAAACGATCTCCTTACATGGTGAATACCCCGCCGCCAATCGATCTCCTTACATGGTGATTACCCCGCTGCCAATCGATCTCCTTACATGGCGAATACCCTGCTGCCAATCGATCTCCTTACATGATGAATACCCCGCTGCTGATCGATCTCCTTACATGGTGAACACCCCGCTGCCAATCGATCTCCTTACATGGTGAATACCCCGCTGGAAGGTCATTTACAATTATCAAACAATATGAACCAAAGCAATATATAAAATATCAACATTAAATGATAATCTTTATTATTAATAACCCTAAAAAAAGTTAAATAAAAAAAAATAAAAAATAAAAAATATAATGAAAAATAAAAGAAATAAATTGAAATTTATATATATATATATATATATATATATTTTTTTAAATATAAAAGTGACAAATTAAAAAAATCTATATAAATTAATAAAAAAATATAAAATAAAAAGCAAAAAAAGCAAAAATTAAAGTTAAAATAAAAAAAAATTAAGAAAAATGTATATATGTGTATATATATATATATATATATATATATATATATATATATATATATATATATATATATATAAATATATAAAATAATAATAAAAATAGAATATAAATGTAAAAATGTAATAAAAAAATTTACATAAATAAAAAATATAAAAATAAATTAAAAAATTAAAGAAAAAATATAATAATGAAAAATAAAAAAAATTGTAAAAAAATATATATATTCTTATTTTTATATATAAATATAAAAAAAATAAATAGAAATAAAAAAATTATATAAAAATAAATATAGAAAAAACAAATTAAAAATTAAAAAACATACAGTCAGGTCCATAAATATTGGGACATCGACACAATTCTAACATTTTTGGCTCTAACTGCAGACTGTCAGCTTTAATTTGAGGGTATTTACATCCAAATCAGGTGAACGGTGTACGAATTACAACAGTTTGCATATGTACCTCCCACTTGTTAAGGGACTAAAAGTAATGGGACAATTGGCTTCTCAGCTGTTCCATGGCCAGGTGTGTGTTATTCCCTCATTATCCCAATTACAATGAGCAGATAAAAGGACCAGAGTTTATTTCAAGTGTGCTATTTGCATTTGGAATCTGTTGCTGTCAATTCTCAAGATGAGATCCAAAGAGCTGTCACTATCAGTGAAGCAAGCCATCATTAGGCTGAAAAAACAAAACAAACCCATCAGAGAGATAGCAAAAACATTAGGCGTGGCCAAAACAACTGTTTGGAACATTCTTAAAAAGAAGGAACGCACCGGTGAGCTCAGCAACACCAAAAGACCCAGAAGACCACGGAAAACAACTGCGGTGGATGACCGAAGAATTCTTTCCCTGGTGAAGAAAACACCCTTCACAACAGTTGGCCAGATCAAGAACACTCTCCAGGAGGAAGGTGTATGTGTGTCAAAGTCACCAATCAAGAGAAGACTTCACCAGAGTGAATACAGAGGGTTCACCACAAGATGGAAACCATTGGTGAGCCTCAAAAACAGGAAGGCCAGATTAGAGTTTGCCAAACGACATGTAAAAAAGCCTTAACAGTTCTGGAACAACATCCTATGGACAGATGAGACCAACATCAACTTGTACCAGAGTGATGGGAAGAGAAGAGTATGGAGAAGGAACTGCTCATGATCCTAAGCATACCACCTCATCAGTGAAGCATGGTGGTGGTAGTGTCATGGCGTGGGCATGTATGGCTGCCAATGGAACTGGTTCTCTTGTATTTATTGATGATGTGACTGCTGACAGAAGCAGCCGGATGAATTATGAAGTGTTTCGGGAATATTATCTGCTCATATTCAGCCAAATGCTTCACAACTCATTGGACGCTTCACAGTGCAGATGGACAATGGCCCAAAGCAGACTGCAAAAGCAACCAAAGAAGTGGAATTTTCTGCAATGGCCAAGTCAATCACCTGACCTGAATCCGATTGAGCATTTCACTTGCTGAAGACAAAACTGAAGGGAAAATGCCCCAAGAACAAGCAGGAACGGAAGACAGTTGCAGTAGAGACCTGGCAGAGCATCACCAGGGATGAAACCCAGCGTCTGGTGATGTCTATGCGTTCCAGACTTTAGGCTGTAATTGACTGCAAAGGATTTGCAACCAAGTATTAAAAAGTGAAAGTTTGATTTAGGATGATTATTCTTATTGCAGTTCAAGCACATCTTGTTTGTTTCATTTCAAATCCACTGTGGTGGTGTATAGAGCCAAAAATGTTAGAATTGTGTCGATGTCCCAATATTTATGGACCTGACTATATATAGATGAATAAAAATAAAAAATAAAAAAATAAAAAATGGAAAATAAAATAAATTAATAAAAAATATTTGAATAATAAAATAGAAAAAAAAATAGAAATACAAATAAAAAAAATTTACATTAAAAAAATGAAGAAATATAAATAAAAATTAGAAAAAATAAAAGATAAAAGAAATACAAAACTAATAAAAAATTATAAAATCCTTCAAGAAAAAATACCCCAAGTTACCAACTGGACAAAAAAAACAATTTAGATCTATGTCTACATTCAGCTCCCTAGGGGCCAAAGAACCTAATTGAAGAATCCACTTTGTCTCATTCTGTGAGATCGACTTCCTCATATCACCACCACGCCAATGGGGTTTGACCCTGTCGATCCCACAGAATTTGAGCAAAGATGGATCTCTATTATGAAACTTCCTGAAATGATAAGATAAACTATGATATTTGAAGCCCTTTATAATACTCCTAATGTGTTCCCCAATCTTACAGCACGTTTCCTTGTTGTTCTCCCCACATACTGCAAGTCACAAGGACACTCCATAAGGTATGTAACATGATTACTATCACATGAAATAAATGTAGGAATTTTGTGAATCTTCCCTTTTGGCTGGGATTGGAATCGCAGCGTGTTGTTACTATTCGCTCCCGTGGTTCTACATGCAATACATCTCAAACATTGGTAAAATCCGATCTGATCTACAAATGTAACCATCTTAGATGGCGGATCCGGGACATTTGTTACCAATCTGGTTCTAAGATGAGGCGTCTTCTATAGATGAATTTTGGTTGTCTGGGTAAGACCTTCCCCAGGGCCTCATCATGCAGCAAAATCCACCAATGACTCCTAATGATGTTCTCATCCAACCTATGTTGCCTGGAGAAGCCGGTTATGAAGGTTCAATCAAAATGATTCCCTTCTATATCTTTTTTCTTCAGTAAATCATTTCTTTCCATACTCGCTATTTTGTCCCTGATGCTCCTCCATTCCCCACCCCAATACCCTTTCTCCTCAAATCTTCCAATCAGAATATCCGTTTGTTCCTGGTAATCGCTGAGGTCATTGCAGTTCCGTTTGATCGGCATGAACTGACCCTTTGGGAAGCTGTAAGCCATCCTTGGTAGTGACAGATATGGGTTGGAATGTATCCATTCCTGTGTACCTCCTTCACCTCTCGCCTACCGGCCACTTCTACCCCCTTCCTGCCTACCGGGCACTTCTACCCCCTCCCTGCCTACCGGCCACTTCGACCCCCTCCCTGCCTACCGGACACTTCTACCCCCTTCCTGCCTACCGGACACTTCTACCCCCTTCCTGCCTACCGGACACTTCTACACCCTCCCTGCCTACTGGCCACTTCTACCCTCTCCCTGCCTACTTGCCACTTCCACCCCCTCCCTGCCTACCGGCCACTTCTACCCCCTCCCTGCCTACCGGCCACTTCTACCCCCTCCCTGCTATCATGCCTGATATTAGTACATAGGGAGGTCACATCCACACTGGCCATCATACAGGCTTGTCAGTCCCGATGTCCCTCCAAATATTAATGACATCTCCGCTGTCCTTCATATAGGCTGGAAAATTCTGAACAAGCGGCTAGAGAAATTGGTTCAAATATTCCCCTCGCAGATAAAGAGCCCACCCCACTCACTATGGGTCCCCCCAGGGGGCTTATTACATCTTTGTGTATTTTAGGCAGTTGGTATATAACAGGAGTAATGGGAGCATCAGGGACAAGGTACCTTCTCTCTTTTTTGTACAACAAGCCTTCTTTATCCCCCCTGGTGATTCATTTCTGTAATTTAGTTTTGTATTTATTAATTGGATTCCCTTTCAAAACCTCATCGATTTCCTGATCATTAAGTCATCCCTCGACTTCTTCATAATAATCCTTTTTGTTCAAAATCACCCCCCCCTCCCCCTTTGTCTGCCGCTCTTATAACAATCTCTTTATTTGTTTCTAGAAGATCTATCCCCTGAAGTAAATCTCTTTTTTCCTGGTAAGGGAAATAGTGAGAGCTTCCAAATCATCAACTCATTTTTTAAAAAAGTGTCTACACAGAAATGATCGCTGATTTTGGGATTGAACATCGACTTATTCCCTAAATTGGTGTGTAAATACCGACACTCGTCCTAATGCTCATTAGATCCCTTTTTATCCCAAAATGTTCTAACATTAAGTTTGTGAATGAATTTTTGTAAATCTCTATATCTGTCATGTCCAATAGGTTATCTGGGGCGAATTTCAATCCTCATTCTAAAACGTTCAGTTGGTCCTCAGTGACCTCCACATCACTCAGGTTAAACATGCCGACTTCAACCTCTCTTTTCCTTTTTCCTCTTCCCCCCCCCCTCTACACCCCCTCCTTTTTCTCCATTTCTCATATAGGGGCCTGTTGCTGATATCTGGGGATCTGATCTCCAACCCCCTCTTCCTCTCCTTGGTTGGAAAAATGGGGCTCTCCTCCCCTTGAAGTAAGGACCTCCTCCATGATGGACCCCTCCCCCTCCATGGAGGACCCCCATACTCTCTCCTCTGAAAAACCCCTCCATTTGGGTGGGGGTAGGGTCTGGATGGTGACTGCCTCCATCCATTTAGAGGTTCAAATCTATTTTGCAGCGGTACCCTATAGAAAGGGGTTCGTTCACCTTTATGACTCCCCTCACTCTGTCTCCTGAGGGTTTCCTTTTGTTATCATAGTTTTGTGAACCTCTACTTTTCTGTGGTGAAGGAGGGCGGGTTCTATCATTATGACAATCTCTCTCCTCACTGGATGCTCTTGAACCCACATTATCTTTAGCTCCATCTTCTGCCCATTTATAGACTCCATTCTGTTTCTAGTCTTGTGTGTCTCTATAATACTTCTTCATCTTTTTCTTTTGTGTTTCCTCCTCCACTTATTTACTCTCCTCCTGCAATGATTTCATTCTCTCTGTAAAGTCGGTGTTGTTCTCAAATGGCATAATTGTTTTCTTTGAAAGCGTGAATTTTTTCTTCTAAAACTCTGAGTTTCTTTTTCCTCCTCAGGATAATCAGTTCTACATGATTGAAGAATGAAATTTATTTCTTTAAATTTGTATTTATATTTTTAGAGGAGAGAGGAGAGAGAGAGAGAGAGAGAGAGAGAGAGAGAGAGAGAGAGAGAGAGAGGATTAACTTTTTTTTGTTTATTTTATATTTTTTTAGTTTTATTCATTTATATATTTAATTTTTTTAAATATTTATATATATTTTATATAATTTATTTATTTTTCATTATATTATATTTGTTTAATTTTTATTTATATTTAACATATTTTTTAGGGTTATTAATAATAAAGATCATTTACTGTTGATATTTTATATATTGCTTTGGTTCATATTGTTTGCTAATTGTAAATGACCTTCCAAAAGGGTAATCACCATGTATGGAGATCGATTGGCAGCAGGGTATTCACCGTGTAAAGAGATTGATCGGCAGCGGGTTATTCACTGTGTAAGGCAGGAGCCAATTAACCTACCAGCATGTCTTCGGAGTGTGGGAGGAAACTGGAGTACCCAGAGGAAACCCATGCAGGCACAGAGAGAACATGCAAACTCCAGGCAGATGGTGCCGTGGTTGGGATTCGAACCAATGACCCGAGTACTGCCAGGCAGAAGTGCTAACCATTTAGCCACTGTGCCACTGTTTATATGACATATACCCCAATATATACCTCTACACCATCTCTACTAAGTGAGTACATAAACAAAACATTCCACACATACATACACAATAATTATACACATATATTAAATGCCGTGATGCCGAATGAACTCCTGTACGGCAACACCAGTGAATAAAGTGACATAAAACGCATGTAAACTTTACATGTCCTGGATAAGCAGGTTGAAAGAAATAATAGTGATCCCACTAGGGGATAAAAATCAAAGTGAATCAGTGACACCACTCCTTGTGGTAAACATAAGAAAAAAAAAAAAGAAAAAGAGAGGAATCAAAAAGGTAAAACACATGTATATGCTCAAAATGATTTGTGAAACAAAACGTTAGTGACCCCCTACTGGGTATAAGTGAACACCAAAAATTAGGCTAAATGCCTATAGATACTAACGTGATTTGTGACCCCAAATGGGGATTCTGAATAAGCATGAAAATAAGTGACTTCACACCGCTTCACACTTTCCGTATATCCACAAACATAAATCAACAGTGGATAGTCCACCCACCAACATTCTAGAAGTGATAGCTCCTCATTCGCCCCGAGAAAGAGAATGCAAAGTGCTCCCATAGTGTATGAACGTTTAATGACTCAAAATGGATAAAAAAAAAGTATCAAATTCCACTCACATTTAACTTGAAATTATAAGCTTTTAGTACCTATCCACATGCTGTGGGTGTACTAATACATTGACCTCAATAGGAGTTCCAAGATGGCGTCCGCCCCGGAAGCTGAGTCAGCACGTCGGAAGTTGTGTCATCACGAGCCCACGCGTTACACCACGATGTCACATGACTTCATCATTCCTTGGCTAACTGGAGGGGGGTTTAGAGGCAGGAAAAATGCCTGATACCCCTAGGAGCAAAAACATCCAGTGTGCAACTAACGGAAAGAACTTATAAACAGCGTGTATAAAATAGTGCAGCAATAGTAGTGAGACTCTTCAATAAAAACAATTCCAAATAAAACGGGTAATAATGAAAACTCCTCCACACTATAATATAATAATCCTCCATCACAACGTTCAAAGAAAATCCCAAAGTGCAACTGTGTTACTTTGTTTCAAGTTTCCACAACATGAGTGAGACTTCTGTGACCATCACAGTGATCCCCCACAACTGAATCCAAGACTTACCAGAAGGATGGACCTCAAAGCCTAGAGAGGTCAGTGTGAGTGTGTATGGTATAATCCCCATACAGGGATAATGAATGGATCACAAACTAGCATGCGTTACAATTGCGCATACTCCTGAAATGTGACAAATTACAATTCTTACAAATCTCCATCGGCCACGCCTTAACATCCTTTCCAGGTGAGCAGATTAGAGTCACACAGGAGGGCCGGTGATGGGATTATCGCTCTCGCTATGACACTAATGGGATCACCTTACATTTGTGGTGCGATCGCCAGCAGAAAGTGGTGGGGGGTGGGGACCCCCTTCTCCCACATGTGAAAGCGATCCAGCAGCCATTCAGCCACTAGATTTGCTCTTACATAATTCAGCACCGACTCTGAGATATCCAAAGCTGGAATGCAGAGCAGATGAGAGGAAACCACTAAAACCTGCAGAGTGACTTCAGACCAGCGAAGCGATAGAGTTCCTGCAGACAGGAGGTGACAGAGACAAGACCCTGGAGCACGCACATACTTCATACATGTGCGGTGTCATGGGGGCGATCCGGGTAGCTGCATGCAGAGACCAGCTCAGCAATAATGGAGCAACAATCTTTACTGAAGGGAAGAAAGTCTGATGAAAAAAACAAGCTGAAAATAGGTGAAAGCCGTACTAAACCCTAAATGTATTGTATTGCAGCTCACCAGTCATTGGATGTGGTGTCTGCATTAGTTTTGTCTTTTTCTCCTCTGTTTTCACCTGGTGATCCTGTCAGTAAGACACCTCCTGACACGACTCTGGAGTAATGAGCACAGGAGGCACAGCAGCATTGTAAGTCTGGGGAAGGGTAGTGTTAAATGTATTCGCAGATTTAGAACCGCTATCACATTGAAGCCGAACTCCTCCAGCTCACACTCCGAACTCCTCCAGCTCACACTTTATAGTCATTTACAGCAAACAGCGTTCGGGATGATAAAGGTTTGGCATGAATAAATAAAAGCTGATCATAGTAATCACCGCTGCCAGTGGTAAATGGTTTGTCTCATCCATGTAAACTGATACATTCTGCTGGAGAGCTTGTGCTTCTGAAAAGACTTGCTGGCTGGTTCACCAGATGAAAATAGAAGACAAGGAAACGTATTCCAGCCATCACATCTAAGATTTGGCAGCTGCAATATAAGAAATGTTTGCTTTAAACTTGTCTCAGCAGAGTAAAGACCTCATCCGCCCGAGGACACCAGCAGAAAACTGAGGCATGCTGGGAGTAGGAGGGATTATCCTGGCCTGGCCCCCAATTTTTTAGAATGCCATTGTCACATTTTCCTCTAGGTGGCAATATATTCCAAATAGTGATGGGCTACATGGTGGAGCTAAACCGAAGTTTGACTGGAACATGGGTCATGCGTGTGTTCGACGAACACATGAATGGTACGGGCGTTCGACGGGCTATTCACACGCTGTGCCCCGCAATGGACTGCACCCTGACAGTGCATTGTGATTGGTCAAAGCAATGCTCCTGACCATAGGTCAGGTGCAATACTTTGGCCAATCACAGCATAGAATAATATCACAAGGGGGCGGGGTTCACCACTTGTGACATCATGACAGTATTTAAGAACGGTCATCGGGGGGCGCAGCTGTCAGAAGGCGGGAGCCAGCATCGCGGTTTTTCCTTTTTCAGGTAGCGGCGGGCATCATGACTGACGATGGATTTATTTTGGGGGACATTTTTAAAGTCTTTATTTTTAATAATTTGATTAATGATTTGTCAGAGACTTCTGTCTGTTTTTTACAGTACACTTTTTATTTTTTTTGTGAATGGGTAGTGGTACCATGTACCACCAACTCATTCACATGGGGGGTGCCGGGATCTGGGGGCCACCTTGTTAAAGGGGGCTTCTAGATTCCGATAAGCCTCCTGCCTGCAGACCCCACAGCCACGGTGGTGGGGAAGAGGCCCTTGTCCCCATCAACATGCCCCCTGCCCCAAAGCACCCCCCATGTTGAGGGCATGTGGCCTGGGATGGTTCAGGAGGGGGTGGCACTCACTTGTTGTGCCCCCTTTTCTGGCCTGCCGAGCCACATGCTTCCATAAGGGTCTAGTATGGATTTGAGGGGGGAGACCCCCACGCTATTTTTTTTTTTAAATTTGGCATTGGGGTTCCCCTCAAAATTCACACCAGACCTGAAGGGCTTGGTATTGATGGGAGGGGGGACCCCAGGCTGTGTGTTTTTTTGTTTTTTTAATGTAATTGTTGGGCAATGGCGACAATTGTTTTGACATCCGGCTGTCGGCAGGGAACCCCACTGACAGCAGAAACATGAATGAATGTCTCACCACTAAAATACCGAATGACGTCATCATGGAACTCCGGCCAGATTGTAGTAACGGCCGATATCTCACCTCATACTCAGATGCTGGAAGATACCGCTCGCTATATTGTTTGTTTTCGGAGTTTGCAGTCGAACATTCTGTAGGTTTGGATGTTCGACAGCGAATCGAATGAGGGGGAGGGGGGGTGTTGGGCCCATCGCTAATACCGAACTTAACTGAGCCGCTGTGTCCCTCATTGGAGGAGAAAGAGAGACGTGTGAATGTGATTGGTGGGATTGGGACATCACAGAACAGATCTTACTGGAGAATCGACCAATGAGGAGGAATATTTCCTGTTGTATAGTCTGATATCTCCCATCAGCCTCCATAGTGCAGTTACTAAAGTCCTACAAGAAGGTGACAGGATGGTGTCAGGTCCATCACACACAGTACAACCTCATCGTACAATCTCTGTACAATCAACTTCTACAATCTACCAAAACGATGTAATATGAGGACCCACCTAAACTATCCAATCAGATTGAACCGTACTCTGCAGACTTGTTGGAAGATCTAACAGAGATTGTACAATCAGATTGTAATGTGTGTGGCAGGGGCGGACTGACAACTCATGGGGCCCCCGGGCAATAGGGGATCATGGGGCCTGTGTCCTTGCCCAAACTCAAAAAAGCCTATGAAAAAGGTACCAGGGGCCTCTCATGGGGCCCCCTACTGACCCCAGGCCCTCGGGCAGTGCCCGAGTTTCCAAATGATCAGTCCACCCCTGGTGTGTGGTGTTTATCAGATATCCTGGAGGATGCTGGGAAATGCTGTGAGAACATTCTGCTGAGATCTCATGACTGTTTATATCGTCTCTTCTAGGATTGGGAACAACTCCTTGTCAGAGGAAGCAAGCAGAGAACTAGAAACGCCGGGAACGCTCCGACCAGAACTGAAGATATATACATGAGGTGACCCCGGGGGAGGAGACTCGACTACAGCTGTGCATGGAGCCGGGACATCGCTCTGGATGAGATATAGAGAAGAGCAATCCTGACCCCAGAGGAGAATGAATCATCACAGATGAACGAATACACCAGGACAGGACGGGGAGGGATTCGTTTTTGTAATGAGGAAGGAGATAAAAACTCCACTAAAAATATGAACGTTTCATAGAATCCATATTGTGGGCAGCAAAGTGGCTGGTTAGCACTTCCATCTATCAGCACTAGGGATGAGGGTTCAAATCCCAACCATGGCATGTGTGTGTTTCCTCCGGGTACTCCGGTTTCCTCCCACACTCCAAAGACATGCTGGGAGGTGAATTGGTCCCGGTATGTGTATGTATGAATGTGAGTTAGGGACCTCAGATTGTATGCCCCTTGAGGGTAAGGGACTGATGTGAATGTACAATATATTTCCAAAAGTATTGGCCCAATCATGTGATCAGTGGCAGACTGACAACTCATGGGGCCCTAGGGGATCATGGGGCCCCTGTGTCCTTGCCCACACTCGAAAAAAGCCTATAAAAAAATGGTACCAGGGGCATTTCATGGGGCCCCCTACTGACCTCGGGACCTCGGGGAGTGCCGGAGAGCTCAATTGGTCAGTCCGCCCCTGCATGTGATTCAGGTGTTCCAATCCCCTCCATATCATCTGATTAAGGTGTTCCAATCCCCTCCATGGACACAGGTGTATACAATCAAGCCCCTAGGCTTTGGTAGACCCAGATGTAAACCCCTTCCCGCCCAGCGCCATTAGTACAGCGTCAGGGCTTTTTTTTAGCACTGATCACTGTATTGGTGTCACCGGGGATGTCAGTGACACTAGGTCAGTTCCCCCCCGCAGTTCCGCTGTAAGTCGTTGATCACCGCCATTACTAGGAAAAAAAAATTCCGGGGGCTATACCGGCATTTGCAGACACTATAACTTTCACGTAAACCAATTAATTTACACGTATTGGGATTGTTTTCAGCAAAGACACGCAGAATACATACAATCAGTGACACCAAATCAGTTCCCCCCCCCCCCCCCCCCAGTGTCAGAATGCCTGCCGCAGTCCCGTTATAAGTCGTTCATTGCCACCATTACTAGGAAAAAAAATTAAAAAATTCTGGTGTATATACCGCCATGTGTAAACGCTATAACTTTCACATAAAACAATTAATTTACACGTATTGGGATTGTTTTTCAGCAAAGACACGGAGCAGAATACATTTTGGCCTAAATTTGATTTTTAACATTTTTTTTGGACATGTTTAATAGCAAAAAGTCAAAAATATTGTTTTTTTCTCAAAATTGTCTGTTTCTTATTTATAGCGCAAAAAATAAAAACCGCACAGGCGGTCAGATACCACCGAAGCTCAATTCGTGGAAAAAAAAAAGGACGTAAATGTCATTTGGGTGCGGCGTTGCATGACCGCGCAATTGTTGGTTAAAGTGACGCACCGCCGTAACCCAAAAGATGTCATGGGAGGGGAGGGGGATCCTCTGGAGGGGGAGGAGTTAAGGTCACATTGGTTGCTGTGATACGGCAAATGTTTGGCGTTTATGGTGATGTGTGTAAAGTGGGCCCGGCTCAGGCGGGATCTATAGTTCAGGGATCAGCAGCACACTTCTATTACATGACATTACAGCAAACATGGATTCCCCACGCAGGGGGTCTTCTCCAACATACAATAACCAACAATGCTACCCCACCTGGCTACACTTCAGCAGCTCCGCCTCATGTAGATGTAACACCCGGAGATCTCACAGAGGACTTCACACCCCACAGCCGCCATTCTCCTCCCCTCAGCCTGGAAAAGGCGGGAACACAGAGCAGGTCTGCCTGAGGGAAAGCTGGAAGGGACAGGACAGCCAATCACAGGAGAGGAGCTGAGAGGCGGGAACACATGAGGGAACTGTGAGACGACAGGACAGTCAATCACAGGAGAGGAGCTGAGAGGCGGGAACACATGAGGGAAAGCTGGAAGGGACAGGACAGCCAATCACAGGTGAGGAGCTGAGAGGCGGGA
The DNA here is from genome assembly GCF_062004578.1 of Staurois parvus. Lineage (NCBI taxonomy): Eukaryota > Metazoa > Chordata > Amphibia > Anura > Ranidae > Staurois > Staurois parvus. The sequence goes on from NW_028318938.1 coordinate 37,249, forward strand.
ACACCTGAGGGAGCTGCTGGGAACTGTGAGGTGACAGGACAGTCAATCACAGGCGAGGAGCTGAGAGGCGGGCACATATGAGCATATGAGGGAACTGCTGTGAGGTGAATGGCAGGACTGTTCAACCAATCATATGAGAGGAGAGGCGGGAACTGCTGTGAACTGTGAGGGGAGTTGCAGGACTGCTCAATCAATCACAGAAGAGGAGCTGATAGGTGAGAACACTTGAGGGAACTGCTGGGAACTGTGAGGGGAGGGACATGATGGCTCAGCCAATCACAGGAGAGAAGTTGCGAATAGGGCACACATGCACTGAACTACTGGGAATTGAGTTGAGTGACAGCACTGTTCAGCCAATCACAGGAGAGGCGGGAACTGCTGGGAACCGTGAGGAGAGGGACAAGGACTGCTCCGCTAATCACAGGACGGGAGCTGAGAAGAGGGAACACATGTTGGGAACTGTGAGGTGAGCGACAGCACTGCTCAGCCAATCAGAGGAGAGGAACTGAGAGGTACATGAGAGAACTACTGTGAGGAGAGTGACATGACGACTGAGCCAATCACAGAAGAGGAGCTGAGACGAAGGAATACTTGAGGGAATTGCTGTGAACTGTGAGGGGGGTTGCAGGACTGTTCAACCAATGACAGGAGAGGAGCTGAGATGCGGGAACACTTAAAGGAACAGCTGTGAGGTGAGTGACAGAACTGCTCAGCCAATTACCACAGAGCAGTTGGGAGGGGGAACAATTGAGGTTATAACTATAAGAGGGTGATGGAGAGTATCTGGGAACACAGCTGTGAGGGGACAGGCTCTCTCAGCCAATCACAGGAGAGTATCTGGGAGGTGGGAACACAGCTGTGTGGGGGCAAGCTCTCTCAGCCAATCACAGGAGAGTGTCTGGGAGGTGGGAACACAGCTGTGAGGGGGCAAGCTCTCTCAGCCAATCACAGGAGAGTGTCTGGGAGGTGGGAACACAGCTGTGAGGGGATAGGCTCTCTCAGCCAATCACAGGAGACTATCTGGGAGGTGGGAACACAGCTGTGAGGGCAAAAGCTCTCTCAGCCAATCACAGGAGAGTATCTGGGAGGTGGGAACACAGCTGTGAGGGCAAAAGCTCTCTCAGCCAATCACAGGAGAGTATCTGGGAGGTGGGAACACAGCTGTGAGGGGACAAGCTCTCTCAGCCAATCACAGGAGACTATCTGGGAGGTGGGAACACAGCTGTGAGGGGGCAAGCTCTCTCAGCCAATCACAGGAGACTATCTGGGAGGTGGGAACACAGCTGTGAGGGGGCAAGCTCTCTCAGCCAATCACAGGAGAGTATCTGGGAGGTGGGAACACAGCTGTGAGGGGGCAAGCTCTCTCAGCCAATCACAGGAGACTATCTGGGAGGTGGGAACACAGCTGTGAGGGGGCAAGCTCTCTCAGCCAATCACAGAAGAGTATCTGGGAGGTGGGAACACAGCTGTGAGGGGACAGGCTCTCTCAGCCAATCACAGGAGACTATCTGGGAGGTGGGAACACAGCTGTGAGGGCAAAAGCTCTCTCAGCCAATCACAGGAGAGTATCTGGGAGGTGGGAACACAGCTGTGAGGGCACAAGCTCTCAGCCAACTACAGGAGAATAGGTGTGAGGCAGGGCAGCTCTAAAGGGAGTGACAGGTCTCCTCAGCCAATCGTAGGAGAGAATCTGGGGGGCGGGAACACCTGAGGTAACGGCTGTGAGGTGAGTGACAAGCTCTCCCAGCCAATTACCGGAGAGTAGATGGGAGTTGTGATGGCTGTGAGGTGAGTGACAGGCTTCCTCAGCCAATCGCAGGAGAGGAACTAGGAGACTGGAACACCTGTGAAGTAAATGACACACTCCTTTCAGCCAATCACAGGAGAGTATTTGGGAGGTGGGAACACCTGAGGTAACAGGTGACAATCTCTCTCAGCCTATCACAGGAGAGTACTTGGGAGGTGGGAACACCTGAGGTAACAGGTGACAATCTCAGCTAATCACAGGAGAGTATTTGGGAGGAGGGAACACCTGAGGTAACAGGTGACAAGCTCTCTCAGCTAATTACTGGAGGCGGGGCAGCTCTGAAGGAAATGGTGAGTCTCCACTAAGCAAATCACAGAAGAAATGGAAGGTGCAAAACGCCTGTGAGATGATTGACAAACTGTCTCAGCCAATAACAAGAGAGGAGCTGGGAGGCAGGACAGCTGTGATGGGAGTGACAGGTCTCCTCAGCCAATCAAAGGGGAGAATCTGGAAGACCTAAGTAACAGCTGTGAGTTACATAGTTAGTTTGGCTGAAAAAAAACAAAAGTCCATCCAGTTCAACCAAAAAAAAAAAAGTTATAATCCCACACCCTCAGCTGATCCAGAGGAAGGCAAAAAACCCAGCAAAGCACGATCCAATGTGCTCCTGTAGATTACATTTCTTTTCCTCCAGACATAAAGAGCGCCCCCTTGTCCTCTGTGATGACCTCAGGGGGAATAACTACACCGAGTTCACTATATGAACCACTGATGTATTTATACATGGAGATCATATCCCCCCTTATGTATTATACATGGTGATCATATCCCCCCTTATGTATTATACATGGAGATCATATCCCCCCTTATGTATTATACATGGAGATCATATCCCCCTTATGTATTCTACATGGAGATCATATCCCCCCTTATGTATTATACATGGAGATCATATCCCTCCTTATGTATTATACATGGAGATCATATCCCCCCCTTATGTATTATACATGGAGATCATATCCCCCCCTTATGTAATATACATGGAGATCATATCCCCCCTTATGTATTATACATGGAGATCATATCCCCCCTTATGTATTATACATGGAGATCATATCCCCCTTATGTATTATACATGGAGATCATATCCCCCTTATGTATTATACATGGAGATCATATCCCCCCTTATGTATTATACATGGTGATCATATCCCCCCTTATGTATTATACATGGAGATCATATCCCCCCCTTATGTATTATACATGGAGATCATATCCCCCTTATGTATTATACATGGAGATCATATCCCCCTTATGTATTATACACGATGATCATAGCCCCCCCTTATGTATTATACATGGAGATCATATCCCCCCTTATGTATTATACATGGAGATCATATCCCCCTTATGTATTATACATGGAGATCATATCCCCCCTTATGTATTCTACACGGAGATCATATCCCCCCTTATGTATTATACATGATGATCATATCCCCCCTTATGTATTATACATGGAGATCATACCCCCCTTATGTATTATACATGGTGATCATATCCCCCCTTATGTATTATACATGGAGATCATATCCCCCCCTTATGTATTATACATGGAGATCATATCCCCCCCTTATGTATTATACATGATGATCATATCCCCCCTTATGTATTATACATGGTGATCATATCCCCCCTTATGTATTATACATGGTGATCATATCCCCCCTTATGTATTATACATGGAGCTCATATCCCCCCTTATGTATTATACATGGAGATCATATCCCCCTTATGTATTATACATGGAGATCATATCCCCCCTTATGTATTATACATGGAGATCATATCCCCCCTTATGTATTCTACATGGAGATCATATCCCCCTATTATGTATTATACATGGAGATCACATCCCCCCTTATGTATTATACATGGAGATCCTATCCCCCCTTATGTATTATACATGGAGATCCTATCCCCCCTTATGTATTATACATGGAGATCCTATCCCCCCTTATGTATTATACACGATGATCATATCCCCCCCTTATGTATTATACATGGAGATCATATCCCCCCCTTATGTATTATACATGATGATCATATCCCCCTTATGTATTATACATGGAGATCATATCCCCCCTTATGTATTATACATGGTGATCATATCCCCCCCTTATGTATTATACATGGTGATCATATCCCCCCTTATGTATTATACATGGAGATCATATCCCCCCTTATGTATTCTACATAGAGATCATATCCCCCTATTATGTATTATACATGGAGATCATATCCCCCCTTATGTATTCTACATGGAGATCATATCCCCCCTTATGTATTATATGTGGAGATCATATCCCCCCTTATGTATTATATGTGGAGATCATATCCCCCCTTATGTATTATATATGGAGATCATATCCCCCCTTATGTATTATATATGGAGATCATATCCCCCCTTATGTATTATACATGGAAATCATATCCCCCCTTATGTATTATACATGGTGATCATATCCCCCCCTTATGTATTATACATGGAGATCATATCCCCCCTTATGTATTATATATGGAGATCATATCCCCCCTTATGTATTATACATGGAGATCACATCCCCCCTTATGTATTATACATGGTGATCATATCCCCTCTTATGTATTATACATGGAGATCATATCCCCCCTTATGTATTATACATGGAGATCATATCCCCCCTTATGTATTATACATGGAGATCATATCCCCCCTTATGTATTATACATGGAGATCATATCCCCCCTTATGTATTATACATGGAGATCATATCCCCCCCTTATGTATTATACAAGGAGATCATATCCCCTCCATGCCTCTTCTCAGTTTGGTTGCCCTTCTCTGTACTTTCTCCAGTTCCCCAATGTTCTTTTTGTGAATTAGAGCCCAAAACTGAACTGCATATTCCAGATGAGGTCTTACTAATGATTTTTCCGGGGGGGGGGGGGGGAGTGATATCCGTTATTAAGCTTGTGATCTACCAGAATCCCCAGATCCTTCTCCACCATTGACTCCCCCCAGATCCTTCTCCACCATTGACCCCCCCAGTTGTATCCCCCCCTAGTATGTATGATGTATGCATATTCTTAGCCCCCAAGTGCAGAACCTTACATTTATCAGCATTAAACCTCATTGGCCACATAGTCCCCCAATTACACAGAGCTTTGAGGTCGGCTTGTAAGTTGGAGACATCCTGTAAGGACGTTATTCCCCGGCACAGCTTGGTGTCATCTGCAAAGACTGAAATCCCCAACCCCATATCATTTATAAATATATTAAAAAGTAAGGGTCCCAACACTGAACCCTGGGGTACACCACTAATAACACTGAACCTTGGGGTACACCACTAATAACACTGAACCTTGGGGTACACCACTAATATCACTGAACTTTGGGGTACACCACTAATATCACTGAACCTTGGGGTATCCCACTAATAACACTGAACCCTGGGGTACCCCACTAATAACACTGAACCCTGGGGTACCCCACTAATATCACTGAACCTTGGGGTACCCCACTAATAACACTGAACCTTGGGGTACCCCACTAATAACACTGAACCTTGGGGTACCCCACTAATAACACTGAACCCTGGGGTACCCCACTAATATCACTGAACCTTTGGGTACACCACTAATATCACTGAACCTTGGGGTATCCTACTAATAAAACTGAATCTTGGGGTACCCCACTAATAAAACTGAACCCTGGGGTACCCCACTAATAAAACTGAACCCTGGGGTACCCCACTAATATCACTGAACCTTGGGGTACCCCACTAATATCACTGAACCTTGGGGTACACCACTAATAACACTGAACCTTGGGGTACACCACTGATGACACATCAACCACCACCCCTCTGTCCAAGTATACCACGTCCACCGCCACCCCTCTGTCCAAGTATACCACGTCCACCGCCACCCCTCTGTCCAAGTATACCACGTCCACCGCCACCCCTCTGTCCAAGTATACCACGTCCACCGCCACCCCTCTGTCCAAGTATACCACGTCCACCGCCACTCCTCTGTCTAAGGTTTTGCTCACCTCCTCACAAAAAGAAATTGGATTTGTTTGACAACTTCTGTCTTTCATGAATCCATGCTGTCTGTTGCTTAAAATGTTTTTTTCCAGCAAGAATATCTCAACTGGTAATTGCGCGGTCGTGCAATGCTGTAACCAAACAAAATTTATGTCCTTTTTTTCACACAAATAGAACTTTCTTTTGGTGGTGTTTGATCACCTCTGTGGTTTTTAATTTTTGCACTATAAACAAAAAAAGACCACAAATTTTGAAAAAAAACTATATTTTTCACTTTTGGTTATAAGAAAATATCCAATAAACTCAAAGTTAGTCATAAATTTAGGCTAAAATGTATTCTGCTCCATATCTCTGGTAACAATAAATCTCAATACGTGTATATTCACAGGTTTGTGTGAAAGGTATAACATCTACACACTGTGGTATATATATTGGAATTTACACAGCTTTTACTTCTGTCTGCCTATCACATTTCTTGAGATGCTAAAATGCCACTCAGTACAACCCCCCCCCCCCCAAAATGACCCCTTTTTTGGAAAGTAGACACCCCAAGGATTTTGCAGAGAGGCATGTTGCATCCATGGAACATTTTATTTTTTGGCACAAATTTTTTCAATATGACAATTTGTTTTTCTTACACATAGTTGTCACTTTAATGGTATATTGCTCATGCATGCCAGGGGTAGATGTGGAATTACACCCCAAAACACATTCTCCTACTTCTCCCGAGTATGGGGGCACCACATGTTAGAGACTTATTGGCAGCCTAGCTACATACAAGCCCACAAAATCCAGTGGCCCCCTCCAGGCTTTCAAAAGGCATATTTCCTCCTATCACTTCCCCACTACCTATCAGAGATTCGGAGGCTCTAAAATGCCAGAATAGTACAACCCCCCCCCCAATGACCTCTTTTTGAAAAGTAGACACCCCAAGGAATTTGATAAGAGTCAGGGTGAGTATTTTACAGATAACATTTTTGTCACAGGGTTTAAATAATAATAAAAAAATAAATTTTTTGTTTTCTTTCTTCATTTTCCAAAAACGTGGCAACAAAAGAGATCTGCAATATACTCACCATGCCTCTTAGTAAATACCTTGGGGTGTCCATTCTCAAAAAAAGGGGTCCTTTGGAAGGGGGGGGGAGGGGTTGCTTCTACTATCCGGGCATTTCAGGGCCAACATTAGAAGCTTATGCCACACATCACCCAATCTTGAAGACCAAGCCTTTTCTGACACTTTTTGTTCACATGAAAAAAACAGTTTTTTTGCTAGAAAATTACTTTGAACCCCCAAACATTATATATTTTTTAAAGCAGAGGCCCTAGAGAATAAAATGGTGGGCGTTGAAATTTTTAACGTCACACAGTATTTGCGCAGCAAATTTTCAAACGCTAATCTTTTGGGAAAAATACACTTTTTAGAATTTTAATGCACAAAAACACAATAGATCGCCCAATTGTTTGATAAAATATAAAAGATGATGTGACGCTGAGTAAATAGATACCCAACATGACGTGCTTTAAAATTGCGCATGCCCGAGCAATCGCAACAAAGTACATACATTTTTATTATCGATAGGCAACTCTTTAAAAGCCTTTACAGGTCACCAATTTATATTTACACAGGAGGTCTGGTGGTGGAGGAGTGCTGTGGATGTTCTGAAGTCCGTTACCAGCGTATAGAGGTATCAAGATCACACAGACGGCCAACTTGCTGCAGGAGAGTGCTGCAACACCCAATGTGCTATTTGACCTACCATTCAAGATGGTCATGGTAAATTATGTGATGAGTGAGGTAAATTATGGTGGTAAATGATGTGGTGAGTGGGGTAAATTATGGTGGTAAACTATGTGGTGAGTGGGGTAAATTATGGTGGTAAATGATGTGGTGAGTGTGGCTCTGGAGGGGGAGCTCTAATTGGAGCACTTCGCACAGAGGATTGCTATGGATAAGAAGATTAACTATTGTATCACCGGGTATTCACATTAGATGGGGATTTTTTTCCACATTGGAATTTTTATATGTTTGCACATTGATGGGTACTTTAATATACATACATATTGCCTTTTACATACAAGTTCACTGCACATATATTTTGTTGGTATTGTATATTTACTATTATTTATTTTATAGCACAATTGTTGTTTGAGCACACTGAGTATATATATTGGTTCCCTATTTATGATTCACTGTAGTCACTGGGCAGGAGGAATATATTTGTCCGCACATAGGGCATTGTAGTATGTGCACATTTGTGGGGACCCTATATGTAGTAGGGTATTTAGTTTATTTATTATTTACTGTACTTATGGCACTGGGCAGGAAGGGGTTAACATCTGGGGCGATCAAAGGGTTAACTGTGTGCTGTTTGTGTTTTACTATGGGGCTGTGTATGTGCTTTCTATTGTAAGCACTCTGTATGGCTGTGCTATGCAGAGCCATACAAAGAAGTGTGGTGGAGCCGACAGGGGAGAGATCTGTATTGTATACTTACAGTTCTCTCCCCCTGTCATTATTACTCTGCGATCACTGGGTGTTGGCGAGTAATCACCGCCTGGGATCTGGTGATTGACAGCCGAGGCCACGCACCCCCTACCTGGAAATGCAAAAAAATGCATATATACACATAATTTTGTGCACCCCTGCCGCCCTGTAGCAGTATTTTTGCTATAGGGCAGCGGGAAAGCGGTTAATTTTAGTCGATTTTAGTCGTCTACCATTGTTTTAGTTTCAGTTATATTTTAGTCATCTGCAAAAGTTTTAATTTTAGTCATATTTTAGTCATCTGCATCAGAGTGTGGATTATAAGAATCACCTCTTTTTATCAACTCTCCTCTCTCCTCTCCCCTCTCCCTCTCCTCCCTCTCGATCTCCTCTCTCATTGACAATAGAGGTAAATATCACACTAAGACTCCCCTAGGGGCAGGACCCTGATGTAAGGATGCCCTATAAAACACACTATCTTGTCTGTGGTGAAGACCGCACTGGACTGACTGGATCAGTCATTGGTTGTAGGTGGGTCGGTTGTGCCCAATGGTGGATACTGGTGGTGAACGCTTTTAGGGTTTGGGCTTCTGCCTTTCTGGTACGGCCTTAAGGTCGTTTCCACACATAGACTTGGAATAATAGGAAAGAAGGAGCGCCCGATGTCCAGAAGACTGCACTTTTGCTGGTAGATTAACCTCCTTGGCGGTATTCCCGAGTGTAGCTCGGGGTAACATTTCAGTACCAAAAGCGGTAACCCCGAGCTACACTCGGGCTTACCCTGCGGCACTGCTGCAGCATGTATTCTTCACTTACCTTACCCTGCGCTCCCACGATGTGTCCCCTGCAGCGTCCCCGGCCATCTCCTCCGGCTGATGCCGGCATCCGGCTTCTGTGTCCTGTCCCTGTGACGTCGGGACGTACGGGCGCCGCCGGCGGCGGCGGCGGGAAATTTAAAAATTTTAAAAAATGTCATTTTTTTTTTTTTACACTTTACATAGTAAAACATTGCTGTCTCAACCAATTTCACATACATATTGTCCCTAATGCTTTGTCCTGCGCCCTGCCTGCATTTTGTCTGTTCTTTCTGCCTGGAAACTGAGAAATGTCCATGGCGTCCAAAAAGTGTCCCTTTAGGTCAAAAGCGGTTTAGACCATCTAGAGAACAGCGATAGTAAATCAGAACCACTTGCAGAATTGAGTGATAATGATTCGTGGGGGAAATTCGTCATCAGACACTGAAAACGATTTTGCGACTGAGCTCAGCAATGTGCGAACTTGGCGCTCTATTTCACATTTCAGTGTTTTTGGTTTGATTATATTATTGAATTAAATTTTTTATTATTTTTATATTATTTTTATGATTATTTATTAAATTATAATTTATGATTTTGTGTTTCAAATTTTATCATACCCGGGATGTTTACTAGACTCTTGTTCGGACAGATTTCAGTGAGTTTTTCCTAAAAATTACAGCCTACAATAAAAAAAATACATATTTCCATGCAAAAAAATGGTACCGCTTTCAGCACCAAAAATCTGAAATAATCATACCGCCAGGGAGGTTAAGAGGCATTTATTGAGATTATCAACAAGTACATCAAACCAATGCGTTTCAGGAGAAAAGACTCTTCCTTCCTCAGGGTTGTTGCTACACACTATTAAATGGAAAAGATGACCCCACCGGTTATATATTTTCCAGGTTTTGGAAGAAAATTGATGGAACGACAGCTGCCACTCTGTCAATTTTCTTCCAAAACGCTGAACAGGCATTGCATAGGGCAGCCTTATGCTGGGGTGTGTGGTGTCCTGTCAGTGCACCACAGGACACCACCAGACACCTCAGCAAAAAGGCAGAGAAGGCATCTGCATAGCGTCCCTCTATGGAGGACGCTTAGACACGTGCCTACTCTGCCTAAATCCGACCCTGCACATAAGTTTAGGAAGTCCTGTCAATAGCAGTAAATACTATTCACTGCTATTGTGTCAGGGACGGCGCACAGATGTGCACCGTCTCGGGGCTCCGGTCGGCTCCGTTTGCGGCTGGTCAGCGGGTGCGCAGTTGCGTGCTTGGCGGCATTTTGGCGCCGTGCAGGCTATTTAAACTTCGATGAGACTCTGCCACATTGCCGTTTGGTCTCTATCCTGTGCTCCAGTATACTCTGCTATTTGTTTTGCATTGCTGATCCTGACCTGTCAATTGACCTTGCTAGAACGCTGCCTGCCTTGACCTCTAACTGACCACCGATTATTCTTCTGCCTGCCGATTTTGCCTGACCTTGCCCGCTTGTTGCTGGACTGGACCGCCTGCCTTTTCCTACTCTGATCCTGCCTCCTACCAGCTACCATGCAAGTATCCTGCACCTCTGCCAGTGTGCCTTCCTCCAGCCGCTCCTGCATTTCCAGACGCACATCCATCCCCAGATTCCTACCAGGCACTCGTGATCCGGTGCTCCCTGTCGCCTTACCAGGGCCCCGAGTCAGAGCCGCATGGGAGGCCCTCCTCAACATTTCAGGTTCCACCATCAGGTACGTGACAGTACCAAATGGCCATGTCGGAACCTGAAAGAGGGGGCACCCCGCTGGAGGAAATCTGCCAAGATATCACTGCACTGGCCCAAGCTATCAAAAGTCTTCAGGAAGGTTATACGCAGCTCGGAAGTCTCTTCCAGGCTCTGCCAGCACCCACGAACCCAAATACTGCATCCTCCGCCAGTACTACCTCAGCTCCTTCTACTTCCCAGGCCACTGCTCCAGCCACTTCCACTATTATGATGCCGAACCGAGAGTGCCCAGACCGGAGAGATTCTGAGGGGATCGAACTAGGTTTTGTGCGTTCCGCAACGCATGTCAGCTATTTTTTGCATTACAAACCCGCACATTTTTATTAGAGGCCACCAAGGTGGGATTCGTCATCTCCTTGCTACAAGGAGAACCCAGACCTGGGCTCATCTCCTGGAAAAAGAAGATGCCCAATTCCACTCTTAAGGTTTTTTTTGATACCATGGCACAACTCTATGATGACCCTCAACATTCAGCCTCGGCAGAGGCGGCCCTTTACACACTCCAGAAAGGCCGCAGGGCTGTTGAGGAATATGTGACTGAATTCAGACACTGGAGTACTGACACAGACTGGACCGATGCAGCCCTGTGTTATCAATTTTGCATGGGACTCTCGGAACCCCTAAACGATGAATTAGCCAGAGTGGGGGTACCCAGTTCATTAGAAGGACTGATCGATCTCTCCCTCCCGTGGCTTTCAGCTGCTTCATTGAAAGCCATACAGGAGATCGCTGCTTGTCACCACAACCACCGCCACCCCTCCCACACACACCTAGCCCCAGCGCTGCTCGCCGCCTCCATAGCTGCACAGCACAGTTTTATTTCTGCTCCCCTCTTCCACCACCGCTGTGTGCCCGCCGCTGTGTTCTTCTCACTATCCAACCCAAATTTCGAGGGCCTGCAGCCAGGGATGGTTGTCAACTCTTCTCTGGGGGGGTTCAGACCCCCTTATCTACGCCCCTGGTGTCAATGGCTCATGGAAAGACAGGATTTGGCGGTGGTCCCTCCGTAAGGTAGTAGTATTACTTGTTTATCCTCTCCATGTTAGCTGTCCTGGAAGACCCTTTGGGAAAACCACAGTTATTCTTACTATTAACCGTCTTTCCAGGAGTCTTCCAGGACAGCGTCCTTTTTTCCCACGTGGCTTTGAGTATTTCATTTTTGATGGAATTTATGTTTGCATGTTTTATCTCCCCTCGTGCACACTGGTGGCAGTCTTCTTTGTCTAACAACTGAGGACAAGGGGGAGGGAGGGGCTTTTTAAACCATCTCTGTATTGTGTTTCCTGTAGAGGGCGGAGCCAGTATCTCTCCATATTAGCCATCCTGGAAAGACTATTAGCGGTAGCCCTAACTATGGTTTTTTGCTATTTGGCACTGCGCTACTTTAACTAGTAATGGCGCGGTCATGCAACACTGTACACAAACAAAATTTATATCATTTTCTTCACACTAATAGAGCTTTCTTTTGGTGGTGTTTGATCACCACTGTTTTTTTTTTATTTTTTTTGCGGTATAAACAAACAAACAAAAAAAAGACCACAAATGTACAAAAAAAAAAAACTTTTTACTTTCTGCTACAAAACATCCAAATAAAAAAAATAACAAAAACCAAATTTCTTCAGCATTTTGCAAAATGTATCCTGCTACATGTCTTTGATAGAAAAAAAAATCCCAATAAGTGTATATTGATTGGTTTGAGTGAAAGTTATAGCGTCTACAAACTATGGTGTACAGTATATATACTGGAATCATTTATTTATTTTAATACTACTCATGGCGGCGATTTACAACTTATAATGGGACTGCGATAGTGCAGTGGGCAAGCTGACATTAACTGTAGCTGGGGAGGAACTGGCTAACTGCCACTGACATCACCAGTGACAGTGCAGTGTCAATATATAGTATTATCAGTGTTCACTGTAATAATGTCACTGGTGATGTCATTGGCAGTTAGCTACTTCCTCCCCCAGTGTCAGTTAGGGGTTTATTTACTAAAGCTGGAGAGTCAAAAATCAGACTCCCTTCTGCATAGAAACCAATCAGCTTCTAACCTCAGCTTGTTCAATGAAGCTTTGGCAATGAAACCTGGAAGCTGATTGGTTTCTATGCAGAAGGGAGTCTGATTTTGGACTCTCCAGCTTTAGTAAATAAACTCCTTAGTGTCAGATTGCCCACCACAATATCACAGTCCTATTATAAGCTGTATAATGGGAAGGGGTTAACATCTAGGGCAATCAAGGGGTTAAATGTGTGCCTAACAATGTGTAATGTGTGCTGCTTTTACTAACTGATCTCTAAGTTTCTCATCCCTGAAACCACAGAGCTTGTTCCCTGTGTACAGAGCTCTGGGCTGTGATTGGACACAGCCGATCAGCATGTCTGGGCCATGAATAATTGGCTGTGACTTGCTGACAGGCTCCCGCTGTGTACAATCACAAAGTAGGAAGAAAGTAGGCAGTGATGTACGGGTACATTGTGGGCGGGCCCCAAGTGGTTAATGCAGGGAATACATAAAGGGAATAAATGTTTTGGCTTTAGAACCACTTTAATTATTGTAAAATTCACATTATAAATATATGTATCCTAGAAAAAAAAATTGTCCAAGCACCAGTAGTTTTACTACTCTGAAAACACAACAGAGAGTAGCTATATTAAGATTGTCCACTTATTTCCCATCAAAGGGTTTGTTCTGACTCCTGATTGGCTAATGCTGGTACTAACCAAACAGAATCCATAATAGCAGACACCAAACCTCTTCAAGAAAAACAAGGGACCATAACGATAGGTGACACTCTGCTCCTCATTGCTGATAATCAGCAATAACAATAAGGCATCTTTTGTTTGACTCACTGGGGGGGGGGGGGATTTACTAAAACTGGTGAACACAAAATTTGGTGCAGCTGTACATGGTAACCAATCTGCTTCTAACTTCAGCTTGTTCAATTAAGCATTGACAATAAGCTGTACCAGATTCTGTGGGCACCAGTTTTAGTAAATCTCTACCAGTGAGTGCAGTGCTGGTGGTGGGGGAGGTTGCTAGGCCATGGAACCTGTCCCAGATACCCACAATGTCAGTGTATGGAGGTGAGACCTTATGAGCCGTACAATGTATATACCACAGATCCATGTTGTCTCTTCACCATTTGCCCGTTATTAACTGTGTAAAATGAATGGGATTAAGTTAGAAACAATCAAACAGCTGTCATGTTATGGGGAAAATGTTCATGCTTGAATGACGTGTACCTTTAACCCCTTCAATCTCTTAAGTACTGAAGACTTAACAATATTAAAAGTCCTCCCTATCTAGTCCTGTCCTGGTGTATTAGTACATTATATCTACACTATATTGCCAAACGTATTTGACTTGCCCTTCCAATCATGTGATTCAGGTGTTCCAATCCCCTCCATGGACACAGGTGTATACAATCAAGCTCCTAGGCATGCAGACTGCTTCTACATACATTGGTGAAAGAATGGGTCGTTCTCAGGAGCTCAGTGACTCCAAGCGTGGTCCCGTGATAGGTTGCCACCTGTGCAATAAGTCCATCCGTGACATTTCCTGGCTACTAAATATTCCACGCTCAACTGTTAGTGGGATTATAACAAAGTGGAAGCAACTGGGAACAACAGCCACTCAGCCACCAAGTGGTAGGCACGTCACATGACAGAGCGGGGTCAGCACATGCTGAAGCGCACAGTGCGCAGAAGTCACCAACTGTCTGCAGAGTCAATAGCTAAAGACCTCCAAACTTGGTGTGACCTTCAGATGAGCACAACAACAGTGCGTAGAGAGCTTCATGGAATGGATTTCCATGGCTGAGCAGCTGCATCCAAGCCTTACATCACCAAGTGCAATGCAAAGTGTCAGCTGCTGTGGTGTAAAGCATGCCACTACTGGACTCTAGAGCAATGGAGACAATTTCTCTGGAGTGACAAATCACGCTTCTCTGTCTGGCAAGCCAATGGACATGTCTGGGTTTGGCGGTTGCCAGGAGAACGGTACTTGCGCGACTGCATTGTGCCAAGTGTAAAGTTTGGTGGAAGAGGGATTATGGTGTGGGGTTGTTTTTTAGGGGCTGGGCTTGGCCCCCTAGTTCCAGTGAAGGGAACTCTTAAGGCAACATTTTGGACAATTTCATGCCCCTTCATGCCCCCAACTTTGTGGGAAGCGTTTGGGGATGGCCCCTTCCTGTTCCAACATGACTGCTCACCAGTGCACAAAGCAAGGTCCATAAAGACATGGAGGAGCCAGTTTGGGGTGGAGGAACTTGACTGTCCTGCACAGAGTCCTGACCTCAACCCCATAGAACACCTTTGGGATGAATTAGAGCGGAGACTGCGAGCCAGGCCTCCTTCCCCGACATCAGTGCCTGACCTGACAAATGTGCTTCTGGAAAATCTTTCTATTTTAATAAAGGTGTTTTATTTACAATACTACACTATGAGGAGTATCTTTTTCATATGTATGGAGTGGAGTTGGAGGAGATAGTAAGCTGACAGTCGAAGAGCAGTTACATCTATATACCTACCCGGTCAAAAGGGAAAAGCGCAGCTAGACCTGGGATACAAGTCAGACATTAAGGTGAGCACAATAGTGTGTCGGGGGTGTGGACACTGAAGAGGGACACTATTGCACTTCGGTTGGATTTGAAGATCACATGACGCACGGCCGTATTAAAGGCACAATTCACTATAAAATCTGTTTAATAGCTTATGGTGAAATTCAAACACAATGTACAGCAAGTTCACCACGTGGATGTATGAGTGATTTATGATGAATTTGAAACTTACCGTATTTTTCGCTCCATAAGACGCACCTGACCATAAGATGCGCCTAGATTTTAGAGGAGAAAAACAAGAAAAAAAATATTCTGAACCAATGGACTGCAGACACAGTACAGGGGATGACCAGAGACTGCGGACACAGTACAAGGGATGACCAGAGACTGCGGACACAGTACAGGGGATGACCAGAGACTGCGGACACAGTACAGGGGATGACCAGAGACTGCGGACACAGTACAGGGGATGACCAGAGACTGCGGACACAGTACAGGGGATGACCAGAGACTGCGGACACAGTACAGGGGATGACCAGAGACTGCGGACACAGTACAGGGGATGACCAGAGACTGCGGACACAGTACAGGGGATGACCAGAGACTGCGGACACAGTACAGGGGATGACCAGAGAGTGCGGACACAGTACAGGGGATGACCAGAGACTGCGGACACAGTACAGGGGATGACCAGAGACTGCGGACACAGTACAGGGGATGACCAGAGACTGCGGACACAGTACAGGGAATGACCAGAGACTGCGGACATAGTACAGAAGACCAGAGACTGCAACAGTGCAGGGGATGACCAGAGACTGCAGACAGCAAAGGAGATTATCAGAGACTGCGGACCTTTGGGGAGGGAGGGGGAACGGGTACCTGAATTTGACAGGTACCCGCTCCCACTTCCGCTGAGTTTTCCTTCCTCCTTCTTCCCGCGGCGGTTTCTGTGACAGCCGGGTGCCCACTGCGCATGCGCGAGAAGCTCCACGCTTTGTAAATGGCCCGGAGCCTTCTGGGACCTGCCATGTATCCCAGAAGACACCGGACCATTCACAAAGCGCGGCGCTTCTCGCGCATGCGCAGTGGGCACCCGGCTGTCACAGAAAAAAAAAAAAAAAAATTAAAAATTAGTGAAGCGCTTGTATCACATGAATACAATCATGTATCTCCATATAGTGTAATTATAAATCAAAGTGACCACTATATATAATAAATGTGTGTTGACTCCCTCTAGTGGAAAGAAAAAATAGTGTCAACCAAAATAGCTAAATAACACACATTAGGAAACTAAATATATAGTGCATAAATCAAATATAATGAACAGAATATATATACGTGAAAACAGAATATTGGCCACATACAATGGTGTCTAAATCATACATAAATGATATATGCCATAGGTGAACAAGACAATATCAAAGGTGAAAAAAATATTCCATGCATGTGACTGTGCTTTAAGCTGGAACACACACGTGATCTCCACTTCTAAGTGCAAGTACTCTCCTTCAAATGGCAGCAATGCCTGCTCACCTCCCTTCCTCGACCCGCACAGGGCCTCAAAGCAGTTACCACCTCAGTGGTGTATTCCTCTGGCAGACTCCTTATTCCTCCTCCTCTCTTATGCAACTCATAAAAAGACAAGAAAGCCTTCCATAGTGTAGTAAATTTAATAGGCAAAGTTAAAAATTACAAAGTTTTCCACTCACATGCTCCTTTCCATAAAAAAGCGTTTTTCCCAGTTTTTCCCAGCCTGTGGGTAGATATGCATTGTGTCCGGACATACGTCACCAGGAAGTAGACAAACCCTGATGAAGTCACGACGCACGTGACGCTACGCGTCGGTTTGTCTACTTCCTGGTGACGTATGTCCGGACACAGTGGCCATATTGGATTCCCCCAGGTGCATGCATATCTACCCACAGGCTGGGAAAAACGCTTTTTTATGGAAAGGAGCATGTGAGTGGAAAACTTTGTAATTTTTAACTTTGCCTATTAAATTTACTACACTATGGAAGGCTTTCTTGTCTTTTTATGAGTTGCATAAGAGAGGAGGAGGAATAAGGAGTCTGCCAGAGGAATACACCACTGAGGTGGTAACTGCTTTGAGGCCCTGTGTGGGTCGAGGAAGGGAGGTGAGCAGGCATTGCTGCCATTTGAAGGAGAGTACTTGCACTTAGAAGTGGAGATCACGTGTGTGTTCCAGCTTAAAGCACAGTCACATGCATGGAATATTTTTTTCACCTTTGATATTGTCTTGTTCACCTATGGCATATATCATTTATGTATGATTTAGACACCATTGTATGTGGCCAATATTCTGTTTTCACGTATATATATTCTGTTCATTATATTTGATTTATGCACTATATATTTAGTTTCCTAATGTGTGTTATTTAGCTATTTTGGTTGACACTATTTTTTCTTTCCACTAGAGGGAGTCAACACACATTTATTATATATAGTGGTCACTTTGATTTATAATTACACTATATGGAGATACATGATTGTATTCATGTGATACAAGCGCTTCACTAATTTTTAATTTTATTTTGCACTTATTGGTATCAGCTAAGTGACAGCAGCTGTATTTTGTCAATTATTCCCATGAGCGCAGGAGGATCCCTTATTATTCGGCTGTCACAGAAGCCGCCTCGGGAAGACTGCAGCGCTGGAGCGAGGAACAGGTAAGGTCCTGCAGGAGAGAAGAGCTGAGCGGCCGGCCCGGTATTTTGACATGGTGGCGGCAGAAATACCGGACCGGCCGCTTTACATTCGCTCCATAAGACGCACTGACATTTTCCCCCCTTTTTTGGGGGGAAAAAAGTGCGTCTTATGGAGCGAAAAATACGGTAATATGTTCTAATTTTTTTGATGGACATATGTTTAATTTTGGATCATTTCAACGCACGTTTGGGCACATGCGTTTGTCACTTATGACACAAGGATTTGCATGTTTTTGTATGTATATTTGGTATTTATTGGAGTATTTCTGTTTATTACACACAATGATATATGTTATGGTGTACATCTACTTATAACACTGGTATATTAGAGCATTATTTGTGCGCTGCATAGACACTTTTTCATAGTGTATGTTTCATTCTCCTCCTGCGTCGGGTTTCCCTTTTCTGAATCTTATGCTCCTCGTCATCCCATGCAATGTCCCGGCTCCATTCACAGCTGTAGCAGAGATCCTTCCTCTAGGGTCATCATATGACAACCTTCAGTCCTGGTCGGAGGGATTCCAGCCTTTCCAGGTTTCTTTTAGCTTCATTTGACAGACGATTGTTGCTGATCCTAGAAGAGAGGATAGAAATGGTCATCAGATCAATCTCATTTCTTTAATTTGCTGAGGTGTAATAATGAGAGAAATGTATGATGATTATTATTGTTTTTTTATATTAATTTTATTCACAGGCTTAATTACTGCACTCCAGATCATAAAGAACCTCCTGCCAAAAGTCTGTAGAACTATTTATACATATACTACATTAGCCAATCAGGTTCTGGCTTTCCTAATGCTATAGCAGGTCAGACGGTGTATAGGAGGCCCTGAACATGTAGAAAATTAGTGATGATATGAATCCCTGGGACTACAACTGTATTTCTCCATCTATATTCGTTTATATCAGAGGATTGTTCTTCATAATACACCAAAACCCACACAGACTGATGGGCAGAGACACAAAATGACATGATAATGAACACTGATTGGTGGACATCAATTGGGAGGATGAACACACATACATGGACAGACAGACAGGCACCTGGGGGTATTTTGGGTAAAATAAAATTGCACGGCTAAATCACCGATCCCGGTTTTCATCAGAGATATGAACATAAGGTAGGTTCAGTCTAGCTTCCAACAAAAAGAAAAACAAAAGAAACACAAAGACTAGAGCTATGAATGTTTTTATTGAAAAGTGCAATATATGAAATAAAAATCCACTCACATGCTCCACATAGATAACATGCCTGCAATAGCCTGAGAAACGATCCCCGCATGCCCCGGTCAGAGCTGTAACCGGCGAATCTCCTGCTGCTAAACTCTCCCAGACTGCTCGTGCATTCCACGTCACATGACAGGGCGGGGTCAGCGCATGCTGAAGCGCACAGTGAGCAGAAGTCGCCAACTGTCTACAGAGTCAATAGCTAAAGACCTCCAAACTTGGTGTGGCCTTCAGATGAGCCCAACAACAGTGCGTAGAGAGCTTCATGGAATGGGTTTCCATGGCCGAGCAGCTGCATCCAAGCCTTACACCAAGTGCAATGCAAACCGTCGGATGCCATGGTGTAAAGCACGCCGCCACTGGACTCTAGAGCAGAGGAGATGTGTTCTCTGGAGTGACCAATCACGCTTCTCTGTCTGCCAATCCGATGGACTTGTCTGGGTTTGGCGGTGGCCAGGAGAACGGTACTTGCCCGACTGCATTGTTCTAAGTGTAAAGTTTGGTGGAGAGGGGATTATGGTGTGGGGTTGTTTTTCAAGGGGTTGGGCTTGACCCCTTATTTCCAGTGAATGGAACTCTTAAGGCAACATTTTGGACAATTTCATGCTCCCAACTTTGTGGGAAGAATTTGGGGATGGCCCCTTCCTGTTCCAACATGACTGTCCACCAATGCACAAAGCAAGGTCCATAAAGACATGGAGGAGCCATTTATTATCACAGAGTTATGTATAAAAAATCGAGCGCAGTGCATAAAATATGGTAGCTGCTAGCAACAACAAAAAAGGCACCTCGGGAACCTCCACAGTAAATGTTAAAAGAATAGAAGTGCAGCGCTACATGAATGGTGACTCAATACATAAAAATATGATAAACACAAATGACTTGGTGTCTGTGGATTAATAGAATGCCGGCGAGAGTTCATCAAAAGTGCTGTGGTGAAGTGTGCATACAGTCTCTGATATGCCAAAGACATAAGTAGTGACTTCTCGTGGTGAAAAAAGTAGTCAAATTATGCACTAACCAGATAGCGCATGGGGCACTTAAGACCTGCCCCTGATACTTGGCCGCTGTGTCACTGGAACAGAGAGGTGTCATCTGTAGGGCCATCACTAGATGTCATCTGTCCATGCAGAAGATGTATCCAGCCACTGAATTAATGGAGTAAGTAGGTGTCATCTATAGGGTGACCACTAGATGTCATCCGTCCATGGAGAAGATGTCTCATAGATGTAGAGATGTCACTTGCAGATGTTATCTTAACCACTTGCCGCCCAGCCACCACGTATAAACGGTGGCAGGGCGGCGCTCATAGGCAAAAGCACGTTTTAAAACGGCTGCCTTCAAAACAGGTAGGGGGCGCGCGCCCGCCCTACCTGTCCCGCGGGTGGCAGCAGCGGGTCTCCGCCGCTGGGTCACGGCCGGTTTTTACCGCGATGAGCGGTGATTACTGACACAGAGCAGGGCTGCATTGTTTACACACAGCCCTGCTCTGTGACAGTTCGCCGACAAGCTACAGAGGGAGAGAAGAGTTTCTCTCCCTCGATCAGCTACTCCCTCCCCCCCCCCCCCGTCCAGTACACACCCCCGCCCCCTAGTAAAGCACTCCCCTTACACAGCAAATTCTAAAAATGTTAACCCCTTCCTCCCCAGTGACATTAGTACAGTTTCAGTGGGTTTTTTTCACTGATCACTGTATTGGTGTCACTGGGGATGTCAGTGACCCCAAGTCAGTTCTCCCCCCAGTGTCAAAATGTCCGCCCCTGTCCCGCCATAAGTCGCTGGTCGCCGTCATATGTCGCTGATCGCCGCCATAATTCGCTGATCGGCGCCATTATTAGTATAAATAAAAATTTAAAATTCCAGTATCTTTCCCGCCATTTGAAAACGCTATAACTTTCACGTAAACCAATTAATTTACACGTATTGGGATTTTTTTTTAGCAAAGACATGTCGCAGAATGCATTTTGGCAGAAATTTATGACTAAATTTGATTTTTGCATTTTTTTTTAATGGACATGTTTTATAGCAAAAAGTCCAAAATATTGTTTTTTTTTTCCTCAAAATTGTCAGCCTTTTTTTTTATAGCGCAAAAAATAAAAACCGCACAGGTGATCAAATACCACCAAAAGAAAGCTCAATTTGTGGGGAAAAAAAGGATGTAAATTTCATTTATGTACCGTATTGCATGACCGCGCAATTGTCCGTTAAACTAGCGCAGCGCTGTATAGCAGAAAAATGGCGTAAATTGCAGTATCTATACCATAGTTTGTAGATGCTATAACTTCACACAAAGCAATCAATATACACTTATTGGGATTTTTTTTACCAAAAACATGGAGCAGAATACATTTTGGCCTAAATTTATAACCAACTTTGAGTTTACTATATATTTTTTATAGCTGAAAGTAAAAAATATTGTTTTTCTTCAAAATTTTTGGCATTTTTTTGTTTATAGCGTGAAAAATAAAAAGGTGATCAAATTACACCGAAAGAAAGCTCTATTTGTATGAAAAAAAGGACGTAAATTTCGTTTGGGTGCAGCATTGCATGACCGCGCAATTATCAGTTGAATTAGTGCAGCGCTGAGTAGCAAAAAGAGGCCTGGTCATTAAGGGGGGTAAATCCTCAGGAGCTCAAGTGGTTAATGTGCAGGGCCCTCTGATGATGTGTTTTCACACGATACGCGTTAGGGAAGTGCCAATCTCTCTTGTACATGTACCTCTGGTTTAGCCATTCATCAGCAGCTATATCTTTACTGTAAGTGTATTTCTGATTGCTTATACTTTATTAAACGTTATCACACTATTTGAGGTCTTTTCTCCACGGGCTCTTTATTTCTGGGGAGCCTGTAACTTTGAAGGTCCTGTAGCAGAGGGCCCTGCACATTAAGATAACATCTGCAAGTGACATCTCTGGATCTATGAGACATCTTCTCCATGGACAGATGATATCTAGTGGTCGCCCTATAGATGACACCTACTTACTCCATTAATTCAGTGGCTGGATACATCTTCTGCATGGACAGATGACATCTAGTGGTGGCCCTACAGATGACACCTCTCTGTTCCAGTGACACAGTGGCCGAGTACCAGGGGCAGGTCTTAAGTGCCCCATGCGCTATCTGGTTAGTGCATAATTTGACTACTTTTTTCACCACGAAAAGTCACTACTTATGTCTTTGGCATATCAGAGACTGTATGCACACTTCACCACAGCACTTTTGATGAACTCTCGCCGGCATTCTATTAATCCACAGACACCAAGTCATTTGTGTTTATCATATTTTTATGTATTGAGTCACCATTCATGTAGAGCTGCACTTCTATTCTTTTAACGTTATCACAGAGTTGTTTGGCTACTTTTTAAATCCTAATGATAACAGAAATCACCCAAATAGACCTGAGCAAATGTTTCACTCCCCTGGAATGTTCGGCCTTGGTACAGACACACAAAGGGACACACAGGTTACAATGGCAAATAAACGTTCATTTCCTGCAACTGTGGCTATTTCAATTTCAATCAGTGTCTGTGTATAAATAGTATAATGATTTACAGAAAAGCATATATATATATATACAGTATATATATGCAAAGTCTTGAATATGCCAGTCAGTACTGTTCAATCACTTATTAAGGAGTGGAAGATTCATGGAATACCAGGCCAAGGTCAGGTAGACCAAGTAACAGCAGCCACAACTTCCAGAATAATTATTTGGGAAACAAAGAGAACCCCCATGTAACCTCAGGAGAAATACAGGATGCTGTGTAAAAAGATGGCGTGGGGTTTTTTTTAAGAAGCACAATGGGAAAATACTTGTACAAAAAAGAGCTGCATGGTCAAGTTTCCAGAAAGAAGCCTTTACTGCTCCAATGCCGCTAAAAAGCCCGGTGAATTGTGTCAAGGTGTTGTCAGGCGTATTGTAACCGGGCTTTTTTGTGGCATTGGTGCAGTAAAGACTTCTTTCTGGCAACTCGAGCATGCAGCTCAGTTTTGTTCACGTATTGTCTATGGTCACTGTTTTTAATGCACTCATTCTTTCTGTATCTTCCCCTGTATCTGTATGATGTAATTTTTTTCTCTTTCATTGTAATTTCCTGCTATCCTTTCTGCAAGACAGGCACTGAAATGAGGCAGAAATTTTACTCTATATCACTATATATACCAAATTCTTCCACATTGTATAGTTTGCCGGAACGTCCTGCATACAAGAAAAATATTCATGATTGCCAAGTGTCTGGTGAGTTCAATTATCTGATGGAAAAATGTCTGCAGTGATTGTCTCTGCTCTGTTCAGGCCAGGCATAGAGGTCTCAGGAAGATTTCAATGGAAACTGTCCCAGAATATGATTGTCTCAGTCAGTCCTGTTATACTCACTGTAATTCCTCTATCCGGCTTGTTGTCAGAGCCGCCATCAGATCCCCGAAATAAGGACCCTCCAGATTGTTCCCAGACAGGTTCAGTGTCCTCAGTGTCGGGTTATTTCTTATTCCAGATGCCAGGTCGGGGCAGGAACTGTCTGTCAGGTGAGTATAGGACAATCTGTAGAAGAGAAGAATGTTACCAGAAGGAAATGAATCCCCCCTCCCCCCCCGGAATGAATGGAACTATTCTCTACATGGATGGAACTCATTTCTCTTTATTGGAATCATTTATATTCAATCACTTTATAAATCTTCAGGAAATAGAATTTTCTAAGACAAATGTTATACTGGAGTAGACCCCCCAATATTGTCCTCCATGTGTAGAGACGGTGATATCTCCATACACAGGATGAGCACAGAATACCACTGACATGACTCGTATTGTGCTATCATCTCCTTGTGTATGGAGCATGAATGGGATCAGCAGACAGTGTGAGGCCGGAATCAGCATTGCTAGTGATTGGACGGGAGGATTGTATCTGATATTCTATTTATCTCTGCTGATCAGAGCTCTGTACTCATAGGACGTCATGGCGCTAGGTAACAAATGTTCAGTAATGGGGAGATCTTCCGGAACTGAATAGCACACCAGATGAAAAGAATTTGTTTGATGGTCTGATCACTCATTGCATTAAGATCAGATTCTCCCATGTATGAGCATCTTTAATGTCATCTATTTATACAGATACCAAAATAAATGTAGAGTGTTACTAAACCCCGGACCCTGCATTCACTATATCCGCTCTCCCCGGACCCTGCATTCACTATATCCTGTCTCCCTGGACCCTGCATTCACTATATCCGCTCTCCCCGGACCCCGCATTCACTATATCCTGTCTCCCTGGACCCTGCATTCACTATATCCGCTCTCCCCGGACCCTACATTCACCATATCCACCCTCCCCAGACCCTGCATTTACTATATCCGCTGTCCCCGGCCCCTGCATTCACTATATCCACTCTCTCTGGACCCTGCATTCACTATATCCGCTCTCCCTGGACCCTGCATTCACTATATCCGCTCTCCCTGGACCCTACATTCACTATATCCGCTCTCCCTGGACCCTGCATTCACTATATCCGCTCTCCCCGGACCTTGCATTCACCATATCTGGTATCCCTGGACCCTGCATTAACTAAATTTGGTCTCCCGGCCCCTGCTTTCACTATATTCGCTTTCCCAAGAACCCGCATTTACTATATCCGCTATCCCCGGACCCCGCATACACTATATCTGCTCTCCCTGCACCCTGCATTAACTATATCTGGTCTCCCCGGACCCCACATTCGCTATATCCGCTCTTCCCGGACCCAGCATTTACTATATCTGATCTCCCCAGACTCTGCATTCACTATATCCACTCTCCCTGTACCCTGCATTCACTATATCCGCTCTCCTCTGAACCTTCATTCACTATATCCGCTCTCCCCAGACCCCACATTCGCTATATCCGCTCTCCACTGACCCCGTATTCACTATATACGCTCTCTCAGGTCCATGCATTCACTATATCCACTCTCCCTGGACCCTGCATTCACCATATCTGGTCTCCACGGACCCTACAGTCACCATATCTGGTCTCCCCGGACCCTGCAGTCACCATATCTGGTCTCCCCGGACCCTGCATTCACTATATCCTGTCTCCTTGGACCCCGCATTCACTATATCCGGTCTCTCCGGACCCTGCATTCACCATATCTGGTCCCCCCGGACTCCGCATTCACTATATCCGGTCTCCCCAGACTATACATTCATACATCCACACTCCTGTACTCTGCACTCACTATATCCGCTCTCCCCTGACCCTACATTCACTATATCCGCTCTACCCGAACCCCGCATTCACTATACCCGCTCTCCCCAGACCCTGCATTCTTTATGCGCTCTCCACGGACCCTACATTCACTATATCCGCTCTCCCTGGACCCTGCATTCACTATATATGCTCTCCCTGGAACCCTACATTCACTATATATGCTCTATTTGGACCCTGCATTCACTATATCCGCTCTCCCCGGACCCTGCATTCACTATATCTGGTCTCCCCGGATTCCGCTTTCACTATATCCGGTCTCCCCGGACCCCGCATTCACTATATCTGGTTTCCCCACACCCTGCATTGACCATATCTGGTCTCCACGTACCCTGCATTCAACATATCTGGTCTCCCCGGACTCCGCATTCACTATATTTGTTCTCCCCGAACCTTGCATTCACTATATTTTCTTTCCCCAGACCCTGTATTCACCATATCTGGTTTTCCAGACCCTGCATTCACTATATCTGATCTCCCCAGACCCTGCATTCACCATATCCGATCTCCTCGGACCCTGCATTCACTATATCCGGTCTCCCCGGACCCGGCATTCACTATATCCGCTCTCCATGGACCCTGCATTCACTATATCCACTCTCCCTGGACCCTACATTCAGTATATCCGCTCTCCCCGGACCCCACCCTCACTATATCCGGTCACCCTGGACCCTGCATTCACTATATCCGCTCTCCCCGGACCCGGCATTCACTATATCCGCTCTCCCTGGACCCTGCATTCACTAAATTCGCTCTCCCCGGACAACGCACTTGTCACGAACGTGCGCACCAGAGGCAGGACGTAGCCTCCATTTTTTTTAAGAATCTCTATTTTCTCCCCTCACTCCCTCCCCCTCCCTCTCTGAGAGGCACAGAGACATTTTGCCAGTGTGTGTGTGCTGGTTGTGTGTCACTGGCAGGCTATGGCACAGCAGGGAACCCCAGAGCTATAAAACATTTTGGAGCTAGGTGCCTGGCTGGGCGAGCTGTACCATATAACACCTCGTATAAGATAAGATAAGGCAAGCTTTCCCAGGAGTTCAAGGCATTCCAGCGAAGCACGAACCAGATAACCACTTTTCAAAATCCATTTTTCCCCTATGTCTCATATCATGGAATATGAGAGCCGTACATAAAAACCAGACATATCGTTAGATTGGCTAAGAGGAGACGAACAATTTGGTGGGTCACTTGTCTCGAATACATAGGAAAGCAGAAAAGTAGATCTCGGAAACCATTCAGTGTAATTAATTTCATAATTCATATCTAATCAATCCTCAGACGTGTCTGCATAATAATCTACCCGCGGGTAGAATGTCACTTATGCATATGGAAAGTTATGAGCCAAAATATGAGTATGAGAGATTTTGGCTCTAGTTGAGGTGTCCGCCCAGACCACCCCTCCCTAATTGAGGCATTGGTCCTTGGCTTTAGAGACACTCCCTGCTGGGGGACTACAAAATGGGCTCTCAGGCCTAAGAGAGCTAAGTTGAAGAATTCTCCCATTTAACATCAATACCACCTGGGGAGACCCATACCCTTTCGCTCTGAAACTTGATCTGCTAACCCAGGACTTTGGCAAGTACTTTAACCCTTTAACTTCTCTCTGTTATCTCTTTGCTGTGCTGTTGTTCTCTGTATATTTATATATATATTAGTTACATCTTTTTCTGTAAAAATTTTTATTGCACCCCTTTTTGACTTTTCAGTAATAAATCTTTCCTTCTGAAAGTGTTGAACTGTTTCTACAGCTCTTAATTGCAATTTACGAATTCCTGCCTCTAAAGGGAATGCTACAGTGTTTGTTTAACCCTCTGTATAACCGGCCTGCGGTGACCGTGTTATACAGACGATTACCTCAACCATTATAGTGTTATTGCGGATATCGCCGAGTTTCCTCTTTCTCTGTACAAAAAGGATATGGTGGCAGTGTGAAGGGTTAATTGCGTAATTAACCTGACCCAGTAACAATCGCTCAGGCTGCCAGTACATCGATTGTGGTCCATTTAGCTGGAAAATCGTTGTGCAGGGTGCAGCTGGGTGTGGCATTGTTACGCATGTGACATCGCAGTTTTAGATTGGCTAGTCCTTCGGTCACGAGTTTAGTGAGAAGGGCTGGGGTCTGACGCTGCAGTCGTCACATATTGGTGACAGCGATCGTGGGATCGTCGCATATTGGTGGCAGCGATCCCGCGTCCGTCACAGCACTCACTATATCTGGTCTCCCCGGACCCCGCATTCACTATATCCGGTCTCCCCGGACCCCGCATTCACTATGTCTGCTCTCCCCGGACCCGGAATTCAATATATCTGGTCTCCCACAGTACACACAACATCTTCTATCAGTGTCCAGCAAATCACTGGTTAAAGCTTGTAGGAGGAGTTTTCTTTCTGCTCTTAGAGGATGCAGAACCCCTGATCTCTGTCTGGACAGCGCTGATTGGCCCTGTGTTGATCACATGTACCCTCCCAAGGAAAAAAAAACAAACATCTCTAGCAATACACACTAAACTGAGCACGTGCAAAATTCCTATGGTTCAGTCTGTCTTATCAGAAGATAAGAGGTGGTTGCTTCAAAAAGGGGAGGAACAGAGCAGAAAGGATCAATCAGTATTTTTGCACAATGCAGAGGATTAACCCCTTAGGTTCCACAGTGAGTATCACAAGCACGCTTTACTGCATCTACAGACTGATTGTACTGTTGTGGGTTTAGTAACACTTTAATGATTACATTTTATAGTCTATAGGGTCACCATGTTACCATCTGATATTATGCTGTTTGTACAACTTTATATCATATGAGGACCTACCCAATGTATCCAGTCAGTTTGTATCCAATTAGGCAATGGGGGTAAAGAAGATTGTAAGATCAGACTGTACTGTGTGTGGGGAGCTTTAAGTAAGCTACAGACTATACAATATTCTTTCCTTCCACTACGGGTGGAAAGAAAGACAATTGCTCAATCCCCCCATCAACACAGTCAGAATGGATGGGGGAATCACTCCTGCCACACAACTGTGTTCTGCCAACAGGAAGCCTTCCCTGCCAGCAGAACACTGATCACTGTTAGCTGCTATAGACCTCCGGCAGTGATCGAATGCAAAAAGTCCCAGAGGATGGTTGTACTGAATGTGATTGACGGATCAACTTCAATACAACCAGCCTGCCAATAGATGGGTCAGATCTCGGCTGGTCCTTACTAAACCTGTCCATATTTGATCCACTTATGGCCAGATGTAGAAAAAGTCTAATTTATTGCTGATAACAGAGTTAGAGAAGATCCGAAGATTTAGACAATTGAATGTTAATCTGTCCCAGAATATGATTGTCTCAGTCAGTCCTGTTATACTCACCGTAATTCCTCTATCCGGCTTGTTGTCAGAGCCGCCATCAGATCCCCGAAATGAGGACCCTCCAGATTGTTCCTAGAGAGGTCCAGTGTCCTCAGTGTCGGGTTATTTCTTATTCCAGATGCCAGGTGGGGGCAGGAACTGTCTGTCAGGTGAGTATAATACAATCTGTAGAAGAGAAGAATGTTACCAGAAGGAAATGAATCCCCCCCCCCCCCAGGAATGAATGGAACTATTCTCTACATGGATGGAACTCATTTCTCTTTATTGGAATCATTTATATTCGATCACTTTATAAATCTTCAGGAAATAGAATTTTCTAAGACAAATGTTATAATGGAGTAGACCCCCCAATATTGTCCTCCATGTGTAGAGACGGTGATATCTCCATACACAGGATGAGCATAGAATACCACTGACATGACTCGTATTGTGCTATCATCTCCTTGTGTATGGAGCATGAATGGGATCAGCAGACAGTGTGAGGCCGGAATCAGCATTGCTAGTGATTGGACGGGAGGATTGTATCTGATATTCTATTTATCTCTGCTGATCAGAGCTCTGTACTCCTAGGACGTCATGGCGCTAGGTAACAAATGTTCAGTAATGGGGAGATCTTCTGGAACTGAATAGCACGTCAGATGAAAAGAATTTGTTTGATGCTCTGATCACTCATTGCATTAAGATCAGATTCTCCCATCTATGAGCATCTTTAGTGTCATCTATTTATACAGATACCAAAATAAATGTAGAGTGTTACTAGATTGTAAGCTCGAAAGAGCAGGGCCCTCGAACCCCTCGTGTAGTGTATTGTTACTGTCTTGTCTCATGTTATGTCCCCCTTGCTACTGTACAGCGCTGAGCATACCCTTTGGCGCTATATAAATACTGTATAATAATAATAATAATAATACTAAACCCCGGACCCTACATTCACTGTATCCTCGCTCTCCCCGGACCCCGCATTCACTGTATCCTCGCTCTCCCCGGACCCCGCATTCACTATATCCGCTCTCCCCGGACCCTGCATTCACTATATCCGCTCTCCCCGGACCCCGCATTCACTATATCCGCTCTCCCCGGACCCCGCATTCACTATATCCGCTCTCCCCGGCCCCGCATTCACTATATCCGCTCTCCCCTGACCCCGCATTCACTATATCCGCTCTCCCCGGACCCTGCATTCACTATGTTCACTCTCCCCGTACCCTGCATTCACTATGTCCGCTTTCCCCGGACCCCGCATTCACTATATCCTCTCTCCCAGTACCCTGCATTCAATATATCCGCTGTCCCAGTACCCTGCATTCAATATATCCACTATCCCTGGACTCTGCGTTCACTATATCTGGTCTCCCCGGACCCCACATTCACTATATCCGCTCTCCCCAGACCCCGCATTCACTATATCCGCTCTCCCCGGACCCTGCATTCACTATGTTCACTCTCCCCGTACCCTGCATTCACTATGTCCGCTTTCCCCGGACCCCGCATTCACTATATCCGCTCTCCCAGGACCCTGCATTCAATATATTCGCTCTCCCAGTACCCTGCATTCAATATATCCACTCTCCCTGGACTCTGTGTTCACTATATCTGGTCTCCCCGGACCCCACATTCACTATATCCGCTCTCCCCGGACCCCGCATTCACTATATCCGCTCTCCTTGGACCCTGTATTCACTATATCCACTCTCCCCAGACCCTGCGTTCGCTATATCTGGCCTCCCCAGACCCTGCATTTACTATATCTGGTCTCCCATAGTAAACACAACATGGAAATGCAATTATTTTAGTAAATATAAACTGCTAAATAACTTTTCTCATCAGCAGTATATAGCAGTCTTTTGATTTCTATCAGTGTCCAGCAGAGCACTGGTTAAAGCTTGTAGGAGGGGTTTTCTTTCTGCTCTAGGAGGATGCAGAGCACTTGCTCTCTGTCTGTACAGATCTGATTGGCTCTGTGCTGATCACATGTACCCTCCCAAAAAAAAAACCCTCTAGCAATACACACTAAGCTGAGCATGTGCAAAATGCGTACTGTTCAGTCTGTCTTATCATAAGATAAGAGTTGTTCCTTTGAAAAAGCGGCAGAACTGAGCAGAAAGGATCAATCAGCCTTTTTATACAATGCAGAGGATTAACCCCTTTGGTTCCACAGTGAGTATCACAAGCACGCTTTACTGCATCTACAGACTGATTGTACTGTTGTGGGTTTAGTAACACTTTAATGGTTACATTTTATAGTCTATAGGGTCACCATGTTACCATCTGATATTATGCTGTTTGTACAACTTTATATCATATGAGGACCTACCCAATGTATCCAGTCAGTTTGTATCCAATTAGGCAATGGAGGTAAAGAAGATTGTAAGATCAGACTGTACTGTGTGTGGGGAGCTTTAAGTAAGCTACAGACTATACAATATTCTTTCCTTCCACTACGGGTGGAAAGAAAGACAATTGCTCAATCCCCCCATCAACACAGTCAGAATGGATGGGGGAATCACTCCTGCCGCACAACTGTGTTCTGCCAACAGGAAGCCTTCCCTGCCAGCAGAACACTGATCACTGTTAGCTGCTATAGACCTCCGGCAGTGATCGAATGCAAAAAGTCCCAGAGGATGGTTGTACGGAATGTGATTGACGGATCAACTTCAGTACAACCAGCCTGCCCATAGATGGGTCAGATCTCGGCTGGTCCTTACTAAACCTGTCCATATTTGATCCACTTATGGCCAGCTGTAGAAAAAGTCTAATTTATTGCTGATAACAGACTTAGAGAAGATCCGAAGATTTAGACAATTGAATGTTAATCTGTCCCAGAATATGATTCTGTCAGTCCTGTTATACTATGATACAGAAAATGCTACTAAATAGTTGAAAACTCCTCAATAACACACTACAAGTGAAGTCCAATCCCTAATAAGTCCACAAAATTTAAACCATAGCCTTCCTGTGTAATCACAGTGAAAAATTGTGTCCAAAGGAAATATAAATCCTTCCAACGATTTCCACGATAAATGTCCCCACATAGTGCATTATCTTTTATAATCTACAGTTGCAAGAAAAAGTATGTGAACCCCTTGGGATTACGTGGAGTTTTGCATGAATTGGGCATGAAATGTGCTCTGAACGTCATCTAAGTCACAACAATAGAAGAACACAGTCTGCTGAACATAATACTACACAAACATTAGATGTTGCCATGGTTTAATTTCACATTATTATTATTATTATTATTATACAGTATTTATAAAGCGCCAATAGTTCGCTCAGCGCTGTACATTACAGAGGGGGACAGAACATGTGACAGAACAATACCAATACAATGCAAAACATGAGGCCCTGCTCTTTCGAGCTTACAATCTAGGAGGGAGGGGATGGTGGCACAGGAGGAGATAGCTGTGGGGAATGGAGTGGTAGGAAGAGTGGAGGAGGTCGGCAAGTTAGCAGGGGGTGGGGTAGGCTTCCCTGAAGAGATGGGTTTTCAGGGTGCGCCTAAAGGAGAGGAGAGTAGGTGATAATCTGATGGGTTGGGGCAGGGAGTTCCAGAGGATGGGTGACACCCTGGAGAAGTCCCGGAGGCATGGGAGGAGGAGACCAGGGAACTAGAGAGAAGGAGGTCTTGTGAGGAGCGGAGTGTACGTACTGGGCGGTATTTGGATATTAGGTCGGTGATGTAGTTCGGGGCAGTGTGGTGGACAGTTTTGTACGTCAGTGTTAGGATTTTGAATTTGATCCGTTGCACAATCGGAAGCCAGTGGAGGGATTGGCAGAGGGGGGTGGCGGAGACAGCGCGGTTGGAAAGGTGAATGAGTCTGGCTGCCGTATTCAGGATCGACTGAAGCGGGGATAGCCAGCAGTGAGGCAGGCCAGTGAGGAGGGAGTTGCAGTAGTCAAGTTGGGATATGATGAGGGAGTGGATGAGCTGTTTAGTGGTTTCTGGAGTTAGGAACGTGCAGATTTTGGCAATGTCGCGGAGGTGGAGTCTGCACGAGTTTGTTAAAGATTAGACTTGGGGCTGGAAGGATAGGTTGGAGTCCAGAATGACACCAAGTACTCTGGCCTGCGGGGCGGGTTTGATTGTAGCGTTGTTGGATGTGATAGAGAAGTCAATGGGGGGTGGTGTCCGGGCTGGGGGGAAGACAAGAAACTCGGTTTTGGAGAGGTTCAGTTTAAGGAAGTGGAGCGACATCCAGTCTGATATGTCGCTCAGCAGGTGTGTGATTTGGGCGGAGACCGAGGGGGTGAGGTGGGGGGTTGAGAGATAGATTTGTGTGTCATCGTCATAGAGGTGGTAGTTGAAGCCGTGAGAGTGTATGTGTTGGCCAAGGGAGGAGGAGTAGATGGAGAAGAGAAGGGGCCCGAGGACAGAGCCTTGAGGGACCCCAACAGAGAGGGGGAGTGAGAGGGAGGTGGTAGCATTATAGGTAACGCTGAAAGAGCGTTGTGACAGGTAGGATGAGAGCCAGGAGAGAGCAGAATCTCTGAGGCCGAGGGAGTGTAGTTTTTTGAGGAGGAGGGGGTGGTCGACAGTGTCGAAGGCCGCAGAAAGGTCAAGGAGTAGGAGCACTGAATAGTGGCCATTAGCTTTGGCGGTTAGCAGGTCGTTGGAGAGTTTGAGTAAGGCAGTTTCGGTGGAGTGTAGGGGACGGAAGCCGGACTGTAGGGGATCAAGGAGGTTGTTGTCGTTGAGGTGAGAGCATAGGCGGGTGTAGACTAGGCGCTCGAGGAGTTTAGATGTAAATGGGAGCAGGAAGATGGGTCTGAGGTTGTTCGGGTCATTGGGGTCCAGGGAGGGCTTTTTAAGTATGGGGCTGATGTGTGCATGTTTCAGAGGGGAGGGGAAAGTGCCGGAGGAGAGGGAGAGATTGAAGATGTGGGTGAGGGAGCGTAGGATGGAGGGGGAGGGAGGTCGTAGGAGTTGTGAGGGGATAGGGTCGAGGGGGCAGGTGGTGAGGCGGGCATCAGAGAGGATCTTGGAGACTTCCTCGATGGTAGTAAGGTCAAAGGTGCGGAGTGTTGGGGGACCTTCACTATGAGGAATGTAGGGTGGGGTGGAAGAGGAGGTCAGAGCAGTGGTGGGGCCGTGGGAGAGGGGTGATGAGGGGGTAGCTGAGTGAGGGGGAAGGGGGTTGGAAGGGAGTTTGAGCAGCGATGAAGTCCCTGCGGGTTATGTCGAGGGGGAGGGGGGATGAGGGGGTAGCTGTGTGAGAGGGGACGGGATGAGAGGGCGTGTGAGTTGCGGCGATGTCCTTGCGAATTGTGTCAATCTTGTTTTTAAAGTGATTGGCAATCTCAAGGGCAGTGAGTGAGGTGCTGGGTGGAGGTGGGGGTGGCGAGAGTAGAGAGTTGAAGGTGGAGAAGAGTCGGCGAGGATTGGAGGAGAGGGCCTTGATGAGGGTCAGGAAGTAGGCTTGTTTGGCAGCATGGAGGGAGGAGGTGTAGGTGTGGAAGGCAGATTTGTAGCGGGTGAAGGCTTGTTGGGATTTGGTTTTGCGCCATAGTCGCTCCAGGGCACGACTGTGTCGTTTGAGGGATTTGGTGTGATCAGTCTGCCAGGGCTGGAGCGGTCGGGGTCTGATGTTGCGTGTGGTTAAAGGCGCTAGTGAGTCAAGGGCTGTTGAGAGCGCGTTGTTATAGGCGGTCATAGCCAAGTCGGGGCAGGACAGGGGGAGGATGCGGTCGTGGAGTTGATCAGCTGCAGAGTGGAGGTGTCAGGAAAGGACTTGCCAATAGTGGTGGGTCTCTTCTGCCTTGTGGGTTGCAGTACCAGGGCTGGCCAGCGGGTGCTCTCAGCAGCCAGAGGCTCATTCCTGCAATCAGCCAAAACACCTGAGGCTGATTGCAGGAGGTGCATATAAGGAATGACCAGGCCTGTGATCTGGGCCTTGGTGTATGTTTCCCATGAGCCCCTGTACCTGGTATCCTGTGTTCCTGCACTCCCCTGCCAGTACTCTCTACCACAGCCGGACGCACTCAGGGGTCGCGATCTGGTTCCAGTCTGCACCAAGTCCATCCCCACCATCAGGGGCCCTGATGAATAGCAGGCTGGTACTTAGACCCCACGCCCTGGGGAAATCCGTGCTGTGGGCTGCTAGAGACACTGCCAGGTGGCACCTGACAGTACCTTACGGCCTGCCTGACCATTCCACCTCTCCAGCCTGACTACGCCTGTGTTCTTGAAGCCTGCTACTTCCCTGTGTCAGTCCACACATTTCTGGTCATACCCGGATCCCTAACAGGAGGGAGGCAGGGTTAAGGTTGCGGAGGTTACGGCTAGTAGTAGTGTGACATATGGAGGGGTAGGCATTGGAGGACGAGGAGATAGAGAAGGTAATCAGGTTGTGGTCAGAGAGAGGGAAGGGGGTGTTAGTGAGGTTGTGGGGAGCGCAGCGGTTGGAGAAGACAAGATCAAGGATATTACCGTCGATGTGGGTGGTGGATTGTATGCACTGTGCAAGTGCAAAGGAGGAGGTTAAGTAAGTAACATGTAAACATTCACAGTGCAGGGAGGAAAAAGTATGTGAGGTGTCAGGGCTCCGGGCATGACCAGAGGTGTGTGGACTGACACAGGGAAACGCAGGCTTCAGATATAGCATAAACAATATAATTTATTGAAGACTAAACAATACATAAACGCAGTGCAAGACTAAACATAAACACAGTGCAAACAAACCAAACCAAAACCCCCAACAGATAACAAAAGAACAATACTAAGCGTAGTCGGGCAGGCCGGGTCGGTAGCAAACGGGCAGGCAAGGTACAAAGGAGCAGGCAGAGCGTAGTCAGACGGGCCGGGTCAGGAACAATCAGGCAGACAAGGTACAAAGGAGCAGACTGGAGAGTGGTCAGGAATAGCAGAGGTCAGGACAGGCGGAGTTCAATCAGAGTCAGGGATCAAGCAGGATCAGACAGGAAGCATACAGGATGCAGGTACAGGGGCTTTTGGGAAACATACACCAAGGCCCTGATCACAGGCCTGGCCATTCCTTATATGCACCTTCTGCAATCAGCCTCAGGTGTTTTGGCTGACTGCAGGAGTGAGCCTCTGGTTGCTGAGAGCACCCGCTGGCCAGTCCTGGTACTGCAACCCACAAGGCAGGTGAGTCCCACCACTATTGGCGAGTCCATTCCTGACAGTACCCCCCCTCAAGGAGTAGCCTCAGGATGCTCCAAACCGTCCTAAATGGGCAAAATGTTCCACCGCCCGGATCCGGTAATTGGCGGGATATCAAGGACTGGTACATCAGGCTGGGCACCGGGCGGAGGCACATCAGGCTGGGCACCGGACGGAGGCACATCAGGCTGGACACCGGACAGAGGCACATCAGGCTGGACACTGGACAGAGGCACATCAGGCTTGGCACCGGGCGGAGGCACATCAGGCTGGGCACCGGGCGGAGGCACATCAGGCTGGGCACCGGACGGAGGCACATCAGGCTGGACACCGGACAGAGGCACATCAGGCTGGACACCGGACAGAGGCACATCAGGCTGGGCACCGGACAGAGGCACATCAGGCTGGGCACCGGACAGAGGCACATCAGGCTGGGCTCCAGACAGAGGCACATCAGGCTGGGCTCCAGACAGAGGCACATCAGGCTGGGCACCGGACAGAGGCACATCAGGCTGGGCACCGGACAGAGGCACATCAGGCTGGGCACCGGACAGAGGCACATCAGGCTGGGCACCGGACAGAGGCACATCAGGCTGGGCACCGGGCCACCAGGCGGAGCAGCGGGCACTGAGTCATCTGGCAAGACAGCGGGTACCAAGTCATCTGGCAAAACAGCGGGCACCGGGTCATCTGGCAAGACAGCGGACATTGGGTCATCAAGCAAGACAGCAGGCATCGGGTCAACAAGCAACACAGTGGGCACCGAGTCATCTGGCAAGACTGCGGGCACCGAGTCATCTGGCAAGACTGCGGGCACAGAGTCATCTGGCAACACAGCGGGCACTGGGTCAGCTGGCAAAACAGCGGGCACCGGGTCATCTGGCAAGACAGCGGGCATCGGGTCGTCAAGCAAGACAGTGGGCACCGAGTCATCTGGCAAGACTGTGGGCACCGAGTCATCTGGCAAAACAGCGGGCATCGGGTCGTCAAGCTCAACAGTGGGCACCGAGTCATCTAGCAAGACAGCGGGCGCCGAGTCATCTGGCAAAACAGCGGGCACCGGGTCATCTGGCAAGACAGCAGGCATCGGGTCGTCAAGCTCAACAGTGGGCACCGAGTCATCTAGCAAGACAGCAGGCGCCGAGTCATCTGGCAAAACAGCGGGCACCGGGTCATCTGGCAAGACAGCGGGCATCGGGTCGTCAAGCAAGACAGCGGGCACCGAGTCATCTGGCAAAACAGCGGGCATCGGGTCTTTAAGCTCGACAGCGGGCACCGAGTCATCTGGCAAGACTGCGGGCGCCGAGTCATCTGGCAAGACTGCGGGCGCCGAGTCATCTGGCAAGACTGCGGGCGCCGAGTCATCTGGCAAGACTGCGGGCGCCGAGTCATCTGGCAAGACTGCGGGCGCCGAGTCATCTGGCAAGACTGCGGGCACTGGGTCATCTGGCAACAGGTCATCTGGCTCGATCAGTTTAACAGGCTGGGTAGGAACATCAGGCTGGGTAGAACCATCAGGCTGGGTACCGTACACTGGGTCATCAGGCATCAGGGTATCAGGCTGAATTGCGGGTGCTGGGGCACCAGGCTGAACCACGGAAGGCGGGTTCTCAGACGGCAGGCTGACCGGTTTGGATACTGGCAGGATGGTACTGGTTGGAAAGAATTTTTGCTTTTTCCTGGTTTTAGTTACTGGAGCACAGGAATTAAGCGCAGGTTTGTAAGTGGATAGAGCAGCTGTAGGCAGAGAAGAGCTGGGGGATGGAACAAAGGAGGGAGCAGTTCCTACAGAGGACTTCTTTACAGGGTTAAAGAAAGGATAGGTGCAGCGAGTGGGAGCAGGGGACTGATATGTGGTAGTTAGCAGAGTATACTGGGCCGTCACTGGGGGTGCTGTCGGGGATGCAGGAAGAGTGCCTTGAGCAGAGGAATGACGTTGCAAGCTGACTGAGGCTCGGTGCAACAAGCCTGACCATGTCTGCACTATGGGTTGAACAAACCTCAGCTTACACAAAGCCTGTCTGGTCAAAGACTGCACTGCGTTTATACAGTCTCTTAGTACCTGTTGTGAACATGCAGAATAACGCTCCAGAAAGTAATCCACGTCATCCTCCAATAACCATACCAGGGACTCTACCTGGTCGGCACTAAATGGTGGCAAAAATTCATCCCTGCTTTCGGGGGTACCAGATGAAACCAACTCAGCACAAACCTGAATCAATGGTTGCACCTCAGAGGACTCTGTGCCCTGATCTACTATGCAATGAGCGATCCTTATGCACTCTAGTAGTTGATCCCGGGTATACTTCTTCAGAGTCTGATAAGCATAATCTCTGTCATCAAACACTAGCAGAGACAAATACACCACCTCATCAAGATTCATCCTTCCCAGCAACAATAAGCCAAGATGGCTTCCCTGTGCAGCCCCTTCTGGTCAGGATTGGCCTTGGTGTAATGTCAGGGCTCCGGGTATGACCAGAGGTGTGTGGACTGACACAGGGAAACGCAGGCTTCAGATATAGTATAAACAATATAATTTATTTAAGACTAAACAATACATAAACGCAGTGCAAGACTAAACATAAACACAGTGCAAACAAACCAAACCAAAACCCCCAACAGATAACAAAAGAACAATACTAGGCGTAGTCGGGCAGGCCGGGTCGGTAGCAAACGGGCAGGCAAGGTACAAAGGAGCAGGCAGAGCGTAGTCAGAGCTCTCAGAAGACCTACCATCAAGAATTGTTGACTTGCATGAAGCTGGAAAGGGTTACAAAAGTATCTCCAAAAGCCTTGATGTTCATGTGTCCACGGTAAGACAGACTGTCTACAAATGGAGAAAGTTTAGCACTGTTGCTACTCTCCCTAGGCGTGGTCGTCCTGTAAAAATGACTGCAAGAGCACAGCGCAGAAGGCTGCATGAGGTAAAGAATAATCCCAGAGTGTCAGCTAAATACCTACAGAAATCTCTGGCACATGCTAACATTTTTGTTGACACATCTACAATAAGGAAAACATTAAACAAGAATGGAGTACATGGGAGGACACCACGGAGGAAGCCATTGCTGTCCAAAAAGAATATTGCAGCACGTTTGAAGTTTGCAAAAGAGCACCTGGATGTTCCACAGCACTACTGGCAAAATATACTGTGGACAGATGAAACCAAGATTGAGTTGTTTGGGAAGAACACACAACACTATGTGTGGAGAAAAAAAGGCACAGCACACCAACATCAAAACCTCATCCCCACTGTGAAACATGGCAGAGGGAGCATCATGGTTTGGGGCTGCTTTGCTGCCTCAGGGCCTGGACGGATTGTTGTCATTGAAGCTCCAACTGAAGCTCCGCAGAGTATGGGTGATGCAACAGGACAATGACTCAAAGCATACAAGTAATTCAACAAAACAATGGCTGCAACAGCACAGAATACGCCTTCTGGAGTGGCCCAGTCAGAGTCCTGACCTCAACCCAATTGAAATGCTGTGGCATGACCTTAAGAGAGCGATTCACACCAGACATCCCAAGAATATTGCTACACTGAAACAGTTTTGTGAAGAGGAGTGGTCCAAAATGACTCCAGATCGTTGTGCAGGTCTGATCTGCAACTACAGGAAACGTTTGGTTGAGGTTATTGCTGCCAAAGGAGGGTCAACCAGTTATTAAGTCCAAAGGTTCACATACTTTTTCCTCCCTGCACTGTGAATGTTTACATGTTATGTGCAATTAAACAATGGCAACATCTAATGTTTGTGTAGTATTATGTTCAACAGACTGTGTTCTTCTATTGATGTGCCTTAGATGACGTTCAGAGCACATTTCAAGAGGTGTATGGGGACACATGGAGTACTATGGCTGATGAATCCAGGTAGTGCCGTGGAGACTGTATATGTGATGTTTTTCTTTTTTTGAGGGGACATTTATCGTGGAAATCGTTGTAAGGATTTATATTTCCTTTGGACACAATTTTTCACCGTGATTACACAGGAAGGCTATTAGAGATTGGACTTCACTTGTAGTGTGTTATTGAGGAGTTTTCAACTATTTAGCAGCATTTTCTGTATTATATTATTTTACACATCTTCAGGGGTGAAGGTGTTGATTGTGCTGTGGGGGAGTTGAATTTGTATATTTAGGAAGTGGTTTTATTTAAATAGTCCTGTTATACTCACTGTAATTCCTCTATCCGGCTTGTTGTCAGAGCCGCCATCAGATCCCTGAAATGAGGACCCTTCAGATTGTTCCTAGACAGGTTCAGTGTCCTCAGTGTCGGGTTATTTCTTATTCCAGATGCCAGGTGGGGGCAGGAACTGTCTGTCAGGTGATTGGAGGACAATCTGTAAAAGAAGAGAAGAATGTTACCAGAAGATAATGACACCCCCCTCCCCCCCCAGGAATGAATAGAACTATTCTCTACATGGATGGAACTCATTTCTCTTTATTGGAATCATTTATATTCCATCACTTTATAAATCTCCAGGAAATAGAATTTTATAAGACAAATGTTATAATGGAGTAGACCCCCCAATATTGTCCTCCATGTGTAGAGACGGTGATATCTCCATACACAGGATGAGCACAGAATACCACTGACATGACTCGTATTGTGCTATCATCTCCTTGTGTATGGAGCATGAATGGGATCAGCAGACAGTGTGAGGCCGGAATCAGCATTGCTAGTGATTGGACGGGAGGATTGTATCTGATATTCTATTTATCTCTGCTGATCAGAGCTCTGTACTCATAGGAAGTCATGGCGCTAGGTAACAAATGTTCAGTAATGGGGAGATCTTCCGGAACTGAATAGCATGCCGGATGAAAAGAATTTGTTTGATGGTCTGATCACTCATTGCATTAAGATCAGATTCTCCCATGTATGAGCATCTTTAATGTCATCTATTTATACAGATACCAAACTAAATGTAGAGTGTTACTAAACCCCCGACCCTGCATTCACTATATCCACTCTCCCCGGACCCGGCATTCACTATATCCGCTCCCCTTGGACCTCGCATTTATTATATTTGCTCTCCCCGGACCCTGCATTCACTATATCTGCTCTCCCCAGACCTTGCATTCACTATATCCGCTCTCCCTGCACCCCGCATTCACTATATCCGCTCCCCTCGGACCCCGCATTCACTAGATCCGCTCTTCCCGGACCCTGCATTCACTATATCTGCTCTCCCCAGACCCCGCATTCACTATATCCGCTCTCCCCAGACCCCGCATTCACTATATCCGCTCTCCCCGGACCCTGCATTCACTATATCCGCTCTCCCCGGACCCTGTATTCACTATATACGCTCTCTCCGGACCCTGCATTCGCTATCTTCGCTCTCCCCAGACCCTGCATTCACTATATCTGCTCTCACCGGACCTTGCGTTCACTATATCTGCTCTCCCCAGACCCTGCGTTCACTATATCTACTCTCCCTGGACCCTGCATTCACTATATCCGCTCTCACCGGACCTTGCGTTCACTATATCTGCTCTCCCCGGACCCTGCATTCACTATATCTGGTCTCCCCGGACCCTGCATTCATTATATCTGATCTCCCCGGACCCTGCATTCACTATATCTGGTCTCCCCAGACCCTGCATTCACTATATCTGCTCTCCCTGGACCTCGCATTCACAATATCTGCTCTCCCCGGAAACTGCATTCACTATATCTGCTCTCCCCGGACCCTGCATTCAATATATCCGGTCTCCCACAGTACACACAACATGGAAATGCAATTATTTTAGT
Source organism: Staurois parvus (assembly GCF_062004578.1). Taxonomy (NCBI): domain Eukaryota; kingdom Metazoa; phylum Chordata; class Amphibia; order Anura; family Ranidae; genus Staurois; species Staurois parvus. Next base: position 79,105 of record NW_028318938.1, read on the forward strand.
AAATATAAACTGCTAAATACCTTTTCTCATCAGCAGTATATAGCAGTGTTTTGATTTCTATCAGTGTCCAGCAGAGCACTGGTTAAAGCTTGTAGGAGGAGTTTTCTTTCTGTTCTAGGAGGATGCAGAACCCTTGATCTGTCCGGAAAGGGCTGATTGGCCCTGTGCTGATCACATGCACCCTCCCAAGGAAAAAAAAATAAACCTCTTTAGCAATACATACTAAATTGAGCATGTGCAAAATGCCTACGGTTCAGTCTGTCTTATCATAAGATAAGAGGTGGTCTCTTGAAAAAAGGAGGAACGGGGCGTGTCCAAGATGGCGACCGGAGCGGCCGCATAATCCAGAGCTCCGGCACCGACCTGCCGAATCCACTGCCATCTGGGCAGCAGCGGGGCAGCAAAGGCTCCTGGAGGCATCTCCTGTTCCTGGGAGAGGGGCTCCGCACGATATTTCCGCCCTCTGCAGCGGCGGACATCCGCGGCCTAGCAGGGCCGCAAGATCCAGGGCTCCGGCCTAACCCTATATAATCCACTGCCATCTGGGCAGCTACGGGCCACAGCGGGGCAGCGGAGGCTCCTGGGCATATCTCCTGTCCCTGGGAGATGGGCTCTGGGCGATATTTCTGCCCGTTGTGACGGTGGTCATCCGAGGCCTGGCGCGGCCGCATGGTCCAGGGCTCCGTCGGCTAATACCTACATCCACGGCCATCCGGGCAGCGGAGGATTATTAAAGGCATTTTCTGTGCCCCCTGAGTCTGGGAGGTGTTAGGTGTTGCCACTCTCGTGGCACCGGACGTCTGCGGCCTGCTCCACCCGATACGGACCTCCTCTCATCTGGGTCACAGTGAGTACGGGAGGCAAGGGGGCTGGCGGCTATTGGTCATCGGGTCCCCCTCCAGTGATTCAGGGAACGGGGGTTCCATTTACTGCCCCAGAAGCTGCCTTCCTCTGTTGCCACGGCCCCTGTTGGGCCCAGAGGCCTATATAGTGCTCCGGTAAAGTGCCGGGGGCCCCTGGATCTGCCCTGGAGGGCCCAGAGCTCATCATTAGGGGACCTCTGTTCCACACGTGCCCCTCGTCCCTCTCGGGCCCTGAGGTGGGAGCTGAAGCCATCATCTTGCTCCTGTGAGCTATTAATGATATACCACGGCCTATGCCTTCTCTATGCCCTCACGGTTCGCTAAATATTTTTACAATACAACGTTTCTGTGGATAGCATCTATGTAACTACAATCCTAAACCTGTTTCGGGCGTTATAGGTCCCCTGGGGTTGTTATCTCTTTATGCTATCCAATTTCCAATTGATCACCCCCAGGAGACTCCCTGTATGCCGTCCACCAAGAAAAAAAGGGACGAGCTCAAAAGTCCCTCACGACATACCTACTTAAGGCACACGAGATTCGCAGCATGTCTCCAAATACAGAACGAGCATCCCTGTCCGATCCCACGCAGGATACCACAGCTCCTTCATTGGCTCTGGTTAATGAAGATGTACAGCAGCTTACAAAAGGGGACTTGGAATCTTGCCTGGAAATTATGTACACCAAGCTGGCCGCTAAATTCCAATTAGAACTACATAAAAGCACAAATGTTCTCTCTCAGGAAATATATGAAGGATTTCCTGACCAAAGAAGATATTCTTAGAGCTGCTCGCAATACCCCAACGATCTCCTTCGATGGCTCGGTTTTGCAAATCTTTCCAGATGTTTCTCCGGCTACGTTGGAGAAACGCAGAAAAATGAAAGAAGTTACAACTGCATTTTTCTCAGCTCGTATTCGCTACAAATGGGGCTTCCCTTTTAAGCTGATTAGTTCCACATAATGGGAGCACATATATAGCCACATCCCTTCCCGAAGGTAGAGAAATCTTGGCCAAGTTGCGCCTGGCGGACGCCCCATCACCTCAACGTCCACCCTCCACCCCTGGTGTCTCTCCCATTTGGCACACTCCATCTCCACAGAGGGATAAAAGGAGAGTCCGACAAGAACCGGGTTGACGGGACCATGCTCACTTGCCTATTACCCATTATTTTGACAACCCTTAGTCCTGATCCCAGTTTCTTATGACTGAGACAAAAACCGGGATATAGGGATTATGCTCATTTGTACCTCTTAAATCTTAAGGATGTGCATTTTGTGGTCACTGCTGTGATATTTCTGTGTTTCTGAGACTTATGTATGCTTTCTCACTGATAGCTGGATGTGTTGAGGCTTAACAAGGGTCTTCGGACCCTCTTAATACTGCCCATTAATTCATGGTTTTACAACTCTTGAGCACGTTCCCCCACCCTGCCACCTGACATGGCCGGAGGTGTTACCGCCCGATTGTGGGGTGGCAGCTCCGTTTTCCATGTTTTACGGAGACAGGGTTTGGGCCCATTTGGCCCTTTGATGTTTGAACCTTTTGTTTTTTCAGGTATGACAAACTGCCTGCCTGATCCATGTTTCTCAGTTACCCTTTTAATTACAGGAGCTAATAAAGCTTCACTTCTATTATTCTTTATTTTTTCTCTTTTCAAAGCTTTAGTACATAATGTTGATTTTGTGCCGGTTTGTGGACATCACGACCCCCATATTGGGGTCTGGATGTCCCCTATGCTGGTACTACTGCCTGTCTAGCCAAATAATTCTGGGAGATGTCTTTTCAATGTGTATTTTTCTGCTGATAGCTACAACTTTTGTATACTATGGTAATTCAATGTATTTCGCATAATGTCCAGGGTTTCAATTCACCAAATAAGCGCAAAACAGCCTTTCTTCAATATAAGCGATTAGGGGCTAAAATTATTTTATTACAGGAAACACATTTTGCAGCCGCCAAACACCCGACATATTTTCATAAATCCTATAGGCAGGGGTATTATACTTTATATTCCTCCAAAAGTAGAGGAGTAGCTATTTTTCTACATAATTCATTTCCCTTTGAGGTCCAACAGGTCTATCGTGATCCGGACAGATTTATCATTCTTAAAGGCACCCTTTCAGGCCGAGAACTTACTATTGCAAATATCTATGCACCGAATTCGGCACAAGCTTCCTTTTTTTCAAAATTTTTTGACGTCCTAGATAGGTTATTGTCCCCCCATCTATTGGTGGGTGGGGATTTTAACCTGGTAGCAAACCCTCTTCTGGACCGGAGCTCCTCTTCCCAGGCTTTCCCAAAATCCCTTACTAAGAAACTAGATTCCCTCCAGTTGGTGGACGCCTGGAGAGCGCACAATGTGGGAGCCAGGGATTATTCATTTTACTCTCACCCACATGACTCTTATGCCAGATTAGACTATATATATTGTACCCCTATTTTATTAGCGAATTCTAGGACAGCTTGCATTCACCTGAGCCCCTAGTCAGATCACGATATTATGGCTTTATCTATCACGTTTATAGGATTGGCACCTACCCCCTTCTCTTGGAGACTTAATGACTCTATGCTTACTGATATTGACTCTCACCAAGAGGTGGTTACATCTATCTGGGAATACTTTCAGTCTAACTCTACTCCTGATATATCTTCAGCCACACTATGGGTAGCCCATAAGGCGGTCCTACGTGGCCGCCTTATCTCCATGGCCTCATCCAGGAATAGAAAACGATGGCAACAAATACTACTTCTTACCCGAGAATTAGAAGCACATTATAGAAGTCATATTGCTAATCCATCTCTTCTTAATAAACAGTTGTTGTCTCAAAAGCGTTTAGAATTGAATACTCTGCTTTCCCAAAAGACTGAAAAAGCTCTCTGCTGGTCGAAGGCCTCGTTCTTGTTACATAGCAACTCAGCATCCACTATGTTTGCAAGGAAATTGAACCACTCTCTGCGCCCCCCACATGTCTATAAGTTGCGCACCACCTCGGGTGCTATTTCATCTCATCTCTGGCAGTGGCGATTAAATCACATCCAGACAATTCTGGCTATCCATTATTAATTTCACATTTCAAAATAAGCATGTATGCTGACGATGTTATGCTGTTTCTTACTAACCCATTAACCTCATTGCCTAATTTATGTGCCGTATTGAATGATTTTGCTATAGCGTCAGGTCTCACTGTTAATTTTACCAAATCGGTGATTATGCCTGTTAATGTTCCTGATTACCTAAGTGCATCTCTCCGTAGTTCTTTTCCATTCCGCTGGTCTACAGATCGGATATCTTATTTGGGTGTTAATCTCACTCCCAGATACTCGGACATGTTTGCTGCTAATTATCCACCATGTGTATCACGTCTCTCTACTCTATTAAAGATTTGGCATGGTTACCATATTTCCTTTCTGGGTAGAGTCACGGCGGTTAAAATGAATATCTTGCCTAAACTACTTTATCTTTTTAGAGTACTTCCAGTCCCGGTCTCGAAAACGTTTTTGGACCACTTTCAGCGAACTATTAACAATTTTATCTGGGGTAATAAGCGTCCACGTTTTGCTTCATCTATTTTGTACCGCTCACAACGGACTCCATGGTGGATAACATATGTAAGTGTTCTAGATCTCTTTCTGTTCGTGAGACGGCCCCTAAGGTTTTAACCAGATGGTATTACACCCCATCAAGACTACATGTTCTGTTCCCAGAAACGTCCCCCTTCTGTTTCCGGGGCTGCGGCCTCACAGGAACTTTGGTTCATATATTTTGGGATTGCCCCATCATATCATTGATTTGGTCCAAGATATCTGAGGTGGCTACCTCACTGGCGGGTACCCAGATACGATTGTCTATGCAGACCTGTTTATTGGGGGCTCATATCCCGGGGGTCTCTGATGCCATTATCAGATTGATACATACTATATGTATTGCCACTTTATGGTCTATTGCCTTACATTGGAAGTCCAATGTTGTACCCTTGACCTCCGTCTTACACAGAATTGATAATGTAATGCTCATGGAACGCATTCATTATACCCTACTGGATAAAATGCACTTATTTGATAAAAAATGGGAGTCATGGAGGGATTATAGACATTTATTGCATGATTAATAACATTCCCAGTAAAAGCTGAATGGCATATACTGTTGACAGATGTATCATTTAATCTACCTTATCATTTACACATTTCATGTACTCGCAATCTATTTTTTTTTTCTCTATCCCTTCTCTCTCTTAAATTAATATACTTTTCTGTATTGTACTATTCAGAAGTGCCTTGTTTTTGCTATAAGTTCTATGCGAAAATGTACTGTTGTTTTACAGTCTACTTTTATACAATAAAATCGTTTGTAAACAGAAAAAAGGAGGAACAGAGCAGAAAGGATCAATTGGCCTTTTTATACAATGCAGAGGATTAACCCCTTAGGTTCCACAGACTGTACTGTGTGTGGTGAGGTTTAAGTAAGCTACAGACTATACAATATTCTTTCCTTCCACTATGGGTGGAAAAAAAGACAATTGCTCAATCCCCCCATCAACACAGTCCGAATGGATAGGGGAATCACTCCTGCCGCACAACTGTGTTCTGCCAACAGGAAACCTTCCCTGCCAGCAGAACACTGATCCCTGTTAGCTGCTATAGACCTCCGGCAGTGATCGAATGCAAAAAGTCCCAGAGGACGGTTGTACTGAATGTGATTGACGGATCATCTTCAGTACAACCAGCCTGCCCATAGATGGGTCAGATCTCGGCTGGTCCTTACTAAACCTGTCCATATTTGATCCACTTATGGCCAGCTGTAGAAAAAGTCTAATTTATTGCTGATAAAAGAGTTAGAGAAGATCTGAAGATTTAGACAATTGAATGTTAATCTGTCCCAGAATATAATTGTCTCAGTCAGTCCTGTTATACTCACCGTAATTCCTCTATCCGGCTTGTTGTCAGAGCCGCCATCAGATCCCCGAAATGAGGACCCTCCAGATTGTTATCAGACAGGTCCAGTGTCCTCAGTGTCGGGTTATTTCTTATTCCAGATGCCAGGTGGGGGCAGGAACTGTCTGTCAGGTCATTATAGGACAATCTGTAGAAGAAGAAAAGAATGTTACCAGAAGAAAATGAATCCCCCCCCCCCCCCAGGAATGAATGGAACTATTCTATACATGGATGGAACTCATTTCTCTTTATTGGAATCATTTCTATTCACTTTATAAATCTCCAGGAAATAGAATTTTATAAGACAAATGTTATAATGGAGTAGACCCCCCAATATTGTCCTCCATGTGTACAGACGGTGATATCTCCATACACAGGATGAGCACAGAATACCACTGACATGACTCGTATTGTGCTATCATCTCCTTGTGTATGGAGCATGAATGGGATCAGCAGACAGTGTGAGGCCGGAATCAGCATTGCTAGTGATTGGACGGGAGGATTTTATCTGATATTCTATTTATCTCTGCTAATAAGAGCTCTGTACTCATAGGAAGTCATGGGGGACCCCGACACTGAATAGTAGATGTGTAGTAATGGGGGATCCCCTGACACTGAATAGTACATGTGTAGTAATTGGGGATCCCCTGACACTGAATAGTAGATGTGTAGTAATGGGGGATCCCCTGACACTGAATATAAGATGTGTAGTAATGGGGGATCCCTTGACACTGACTAGTGGATGGTTGTGTTAGGTGATCGGAAGCTCATATGAGGCTCTAATTGCCAGTGGCGTAGGATGAGGGGGGGCAGCCGATGCAGTCGCCCCATGCGCAACATTTAAAGGAGAGCAAAAATTAGTCCCTGGCCAGCGCCCTGGTGACATTGCACGGGCTGCAGAGACCCAAGGGCAGCACACTACTCTCACCATTGAGAGCAGTGCTTGCCGGTGACACAGGCAGCGCCTTGGGCAGAGTTGGGGGGAAATAGGAGGTGGGGGAGGCCATTATCTCTGGAAGTGGAGGCAGCAGCTTATTCCTGGTCATTGTGTGGTGAGCAGTACTGAGCAGGTCTGTGCAACTGCAACATACAAATAATGACAGGAGTATAATGGGGGGGGCAGGGACTCCACCCAACCCCATCACCTGTCATAGAGGGATCCAATTCTCCATCCACAGCTATGCCACCCTGGACATTCCAGTACACTGCACAGCACACCTCCATTACAAGGCAGGTCTCCTCTTCTAAGCCAGGATCTATGCAGGATGAGAGGGCACTCACTTCTGCTCTCCAGTGCAGGCACCCACAAGAGGGGCTGCATGTGCACAATACACACATACATGATACACACACACTGTGCACACACATGATACACACATTCTGCACACACACAATACACACATGACACACACAACCCCTGCTGGCACCAGCAGTGAGGTAACAGGTATGCTTCCCACTATGTCTGCTGAGGTGGATGGCTCGTGTTCCAGGGTTCCTTTCCTTGAACTCTCTAAGCTGCCATCAGGGTGGACTTGTCGAAACACCTGGGCCATTACTGTATCAGACAGGTGTACATTCTCTCGTTCTAGTAGAGGATGAATTCCTTTTTTACATTCTGTCAGTATCAAAACATTCGGAACATCTGAAATACTTCTGATGTCGAGGATTCTCCCTCTCTGATCAGGGATGCAGGCTGTCAGCATCTGCTCGACCCGGTTTTCAGTCCAGTCATCTCCAGGGAGGCTCAGCACCGCACACCATTCTGGCATTCTCCTCTTGGTACCATGCAGTGATCTGCATGGGTTCCATCCTTTCTTCCTGGGGTTCACAGACTCTCTGGACAGGGAGATCCCGGACAAGCCCCCACATGTACCACTACCCCGTTAGGAGTTGCTGAATTGTTTTCAGGTTCCCTGTGGATCTGGACCCCACTCTGAAAGCCCAACCCCCTCTGACATCACAGTACACTCTTAACTGAAATAAATCACCACCAGAAAGTGAATTCTCACACCTATTGAAGTAAACTAGTAAGAGGTTTATAGCAAACTTCAATATGGCTTGGTTACACAGCATAAACAGAATTAGAATGTGTAAAATCAATTGATACTTGTGTTGATTTAAAGTTAAGGAAAACTAACCCACTAGTTTTCAGAAACTAAACCAATACCCTCAACCTGACGTGGCCTTACAGTCCCCAGTGAGCAGCTAGGACTATCAAACAGGTAGACTAGCTCCCTTTGGGCCCTCAGGACCTGATGGCAAGGAGATAGCCTGAAATAAGGAAAAGAGCTCTTTACCCCAAAACAACCAATGTTCTTTAAAGGCAATGAAGAGTCTTCCACGCACGTGATGGGGCCCAGTTGGTGCGAAGTGAAGAGACGTGTGGACTCTAACTCTCTGAGGAACAGTGTAATAAAGAGAGAAAAGAATAACACTCCCCTTGCAAGCAGAAATTTTATAAATGTAATGTTCCTTTAGGGCACTAGTCACTTCTGAGTCTAAAGAAACAAGTGGCTAATCTGATAAAAGTGATTGTTGGTACAGGGCAACTTTTCTTTGGGCTACAGGACTTTTGGAGCAATAGGGAAAAGGCCTCCTTAGCAGAGTGAATTGATGATGATGGTGACACAGCGGTGGTTTGGCCTGTGGATTGTCTGTCCTGCTATCAGTTCTGATGGTAAGGCTGTGCTAAGTGTAATCAGATAATAGTGGCTAAAGGAACTAGGCCGCAACTTCAAAATAACTATGTGCAATGTCCGCAACTTTGTGCAGGAAAATAGCAAAGGTGGAGCAGGTGTCAGTGTTCTCTGTCTTTGATAATGCTTGGGACTCTCTCACCCGAGGTGTCAGGAATGGACTCGCCAATGGTGGTGGGACTCACCTGCCTTGTGGTCAGTTAAGGTTTGGGTTTGTTGCACCTTGTACGTATTTGTGTTAGTTTTGAGTTTGGTTTGTTTGCACTGTGTTTATGTTTGTGTTGCCTTTAATAAATTATATTGTTTTACACGCTATACCTGAAGTCTGTGTTTCCCTGGGTCGGTCCACACACCTCTGGTCATACCTGGAGCCCTGACATTACACCAAGGTCAGTCCTGACCAGAAGTGGCTGCACATGGAAGCCATCTTGGCTTTTTGTTGTGAAGGATGCATCTTGAGGAGGTTGTGTATTTGTCTCTGCTAGTCTTAGATGACAGTGAATATGCCTATCAGACTCTGAAGGAGTATGCCAGGGATCAGCTGCTAGAATGCATACGGATCGCTCATTTCCTAGTAGATCAGGGCACAGAGTTCTCTGAGGTGCAACCATTGATTCAGGCTTGTGCGGAGTTGGCTTCATCTAGTACCCCTGAAAGCAGGGATGACTTTTTGCCGCCATTTAGTGCAGACCAAGTAGAGTCACTGGTATGGTTATTGGAGGATGATGTGGATTGTTTCTTGGAGCATTATTCAGCATGTTCACAACAGGTGCTAGTGGATTGTATAAACGCAGTGCAGTCTTTGGTCAGACAGGCTTTGTGTAAGCTGAGCTTTGTTCAACCCATACTGCAGACATGGACAGATTTGTTACACCCAGCCTCAGTCAGCTTGCAACAACCCAGTCCTGCTTCTAATCATTCCTCTGCTCAAAGCTCTCTTCCTCCATTCCCCACAGCACCCCCAGTGACAGCCCAGTATGCCCTGCTATCAACCACATGTTAGTCCCCTGTTCCCACTCACTGCACCTATCCTGCCTTTAACCCTGTAAAGAAGTCATCTGTAGAAGCTGCTCCCTCCGTTTACAGACCTGCATTTACTTACAGTGCTCCAGTAACTAAAACCAAGAAGAAGCGAAAATTCTTTCCAACCACTAACATCCTGCCAGTATCCAAACCGGTCAGCCTGCGGTCTGAGAACCCGCCTTCTGTTATCCAGCCTGGTGCCCCGGTGCCCGCTGTTCAGCCTGATGCTCGGATGCCTGATGACCCAGTGTACCCGATCCAGCCTGATGACCCGATCCAGCCTGATGACCCGATCCAGCCTGGCACCCCGGTGCCCGCGGTCCAGCCTGGCACCCCGGTGTCTGCTGTCCAGCCTGACGCCTCAGTGCCCGCGGTCCAGCCTGACGCCCTGAGCCCACTGTCTTGTCTGTTCTGTCTGATGGCCCGGTGCCCGCTGTCGTGCCAGATGGCCCGGTGACCGCTGCCTTGCCTGATGGCCCGGTGACCGCTGCTCCGCCTGATGGCCCGGTGACCGCTGCCCAGCCCGATGTGCCTCTGCCCGCTGCCCAGCCCGATGTGCCATTACATACCGTTTGGAGCGTCCTGAGGCTGCTCCTTGAGGAGGGGTACTGTCAGGAATGGATTCGCCAATGGTGGTGGGACTCACCTGCCTAGTGGGCTGCAGTACCAGGGCTGGCCAGCGGGTGCTCTCAGCAGCCAGAAGCTCACTCCTGCAATCAAGCCATCACCTGAGGCTGATTGCAGGAGGTGTATTTAAGGAATGGCCAGGCCTGCAGTCAGGTCCTTGGTGTATTGTTCCCATGAGCCCCTGTACCTGCATCCTGTCTCCTTCTTGCCTGATCCTGACTCTGCTTGATCCTGACTCTGCTTGAACTCTGTCTGCACCGACCTCGGCTACTCCTGACCAATCTTCTTCCTACTCCTTGTACCTTGTCTGCCCGTTAGCTACCGACCCGGCCCGCCTGACTATGTTGTGCTCCATATTTATTTATATATATATATATATATATCAGTTAAGGTTTGGGTTTGTTGTACGTATTTGTGTTTTGAGTTTGGTTTGTTTGCACTGCATTTATGTTTGTGTTGCCTTTAATAAATTATATTGTTTTACACGCTATACCTGAAGTCTGTGTTTCCCTGGGTTGGTCCACACACCTCTGGTCATACCTGGAGCCCTGACATTCGGGATGGCATCTGGTGAATTTTTGGCGGTTTTTCTCTCTCCTTCGATACTCTCCGGTCCTGCCTTCAGCATTCCGTCTGGTCACCTGCTAGCAGATTAGTTTTCTCCATGATGCAGCAAGGTCAGTGATCAGCAGACTCTCCTTGCCTCCTCTCTCTCCTCGGCCTGGTCCGGTCCTCCTGCAGCCAATGCACTCCTCTCTCCAGATCTCTCCCCTCTCACATTCTGTCTCCTATCACGGGCTTTTATTTATATATATATATATATATATATATATATATATATATACATACACACACACACATATACTGCCCCGCCCACACACAAGCTCCTCTGGGAAATGTTGTTCTTTACTACACTGTTCCTTAGCAAAGTCCTGCAGTTCAGCATACATGATCCATGGAGCTGCTCTACAGAGTGTGAATGCCACTGTTTTGCAGGACACTGCCAGTATGTGTTTGTTTGAACATCCTGCATCCACTTGTAGCTGGGTGTCACAAAAAATAAAAAACACATAAATGAGTTATTGTGGGGAAAAAAAAAAACATTCTGAGCAACAGACAGCATGGATTCATGAAAGACAGAAGTTTTGACACAAATCTGATTTCTTTTTATGAGGAAGTGAGAAAACCCTTAGACAAGGGAGTGGCTGTGGACGTGTTATACTTGGAAAGAGGGGTGGCTGTGGATGTGGTATACTTGGACAGAGGGGTGACTGTGGATGTGGTATACTTGGACAGAGGGGTGGCTGTGGATGTGGTATACTTGGATAGAGGGGTGGCTGTGGATGTGGTATACTTGGATAGAGGGGTGGCTGTGGACATGGTATACTGGGACAGAGGGGGGCTGTGGACGTGGTATACTTGGGACAGGGAGGTGGCTGTGGATGTGGTATACTTGGACAGAGGGGTGGATGTGGTATACTTGGATAGAGGGGTGGCGGTGGACATGGTATACTTGGACAGAGGGGTGGACGTGGTATATTGGGACAGAGGGGGGGCTGTGGACTTCATATACCTTGACAGAGGGGTGTCGGTGGACGTGGTATATTGAGACAGAGGGGGGCTGTGGGCGTGGTATACTTGGACAGAGGGGTGGCAGTGGACGTGGTATACTTGGACAAAGGGGTGGTGGTGGTGGACATGGTATACTTGGACAGAGGGGTGGTGGTGGTTGTGGTATATTGGGACAGGGGGGTGGACGTGGTATACTTGGACAGAGGGGTGGCGGTGGACGTGATATATTTGGATTTTGCAAATGCATTTGACAAAGTTTCAAACGCACGGCTAATGTGTAAAGTCTACAGGCTGGAAAAATCAGTTTGCAAATGGATAAAAAACTGGCTTAAAGATCGAATTTCGATTTGGGGCCCTATAGCCCTGGACAGCCAGGTGATGCACATCTTTACATAGACTTGCATCCAGAGTTAGAAATCAGTACCTTAGCTTTGGTTCTGTTATTTTTAGTTAGGGGATTTGAACTGGGACAGGGTTAGGGGTGTACAGGATGCCCAAGGGTACAGATGGACAAAAGGACAACTTCCTGCAACTATTTACAAGCCTTCTCTGCAACACTCTCTCTAGCCAGAACCTCCCAATGTATCACCCCAGACCCTAGATGAATTCCTCTTCTTCACCCAGTAGTCTGGAGATATCCCTGAACAGGGGATCCAGTTTCTGTCACTTTAAGACAGTCACTGGCAGGTGGCAAATATGGTGTTTCACCAGAGTGCACCTTCCACTATCTGTCCTGGGGGTGCAGGAGTACTCACTCAGATCCTCTCTTGTATTGCTGGTGAGTTGGTGGCTCTTACCAGGCCTATCAGCTAGACTGCTCCTTCCCTACTGTACATGTGGTCCTCGCTCTGGGGGCCAGGGAAGCTCTGAACTTTCTTCCTTTACAGCTCTGCTGCCTGTAGGTGAGCCCCTCTTTCCTTCTAGGCCTCCCTCTCAGGCTCCTGCCCTTCATCCCCACATATTCCTCACTGTCTTCCACCCAAACTCTCCTGCATCTGAGCAGACTTACTTTTATGAGTTGTCCTAGCCCCTTTGGCGATTGGCTTGGATCCCTCAAGAGTACAAGCCAGCCACTCCTCAGATCCACCCATTGCCTCTAGGCCTTCCTCCAAAGCTCTAGAGCAGGGGAAAATTCCAGAGGGGCTGGCCTGTAGAGCCTCTCTCCGCTCCTGACCACAATTTGACTTCCTGATTATTTTACCCAGGCTGCTGCTCAGTCCTCCTCTCTATCAATCAGGACTCTAGCTCCCCCCAGCAATCTAGGAGGGTACTGCACTAGTATATGTATGAATGTGAGTTAGGGATCTTAGATTTTAAGCTCCATGTGGGCAGGGACTGATGTGAATGTACAATATTGTGTGTGTGTATATACATATGTGTATGTGTGTGTATATATGTGTATATATATATATATATATATATATGTGTGTATGTATGTATATATATATATATATATATATATATCCCTCTCTCCCCCTCTCTGTTGGGGTCCCCCAAGGCTCTGTCCTCGGGCCCCTTCTCTTCTCCATCTACACCTCCTTCCTCGGCAAACTGATACACTCCCACGACTTCAACTATCACCTCTACGCCGAAGACATGCAAATTCACCTCTCCACCCCTCGCCTCACCCCTTCAGTCTCCGCCCGTATCACCCACCTACTGAACGACATATCAGACTGGATGTCGCTTCATTTCCTCAAAGTGAACCTTTCCAAAACTGTGCTCCTGATTTTCCCCCCAGCCCACCCCCCCCCCCCCATCACGACCAACAACGCCACCATCAGTCTCACCCCGCAAACCAAAGTCCTAGGTGTCACTCTAGACTCAAACCTGTCCTTCCAACCCCATGTCCAATCGTTGGCAAACACATGCTGGCTCCACCTCTGCAACATCTCCAAAATACGTACGTTCCTAACCCCAGACACTACTAAACTCCTCATTCACTCCCTTATTATCTCACGTCTGGACTACTGCAACTCCCTTCTCACTGACCTACCTCATCACAGACTATCCCCACTTCAGTCTATCCTGAACTCAGCGGCCAGACTCATCCACCTTACCAACCGCTCCGCTTCTGCCACCCCCCTCTGTCATTCCCTCCACTGGCTCCCGATTGCCCAACGCATTAAATTCAAACTACTAACACTGACATACAAAGCCATTCATAACGCTGCCCCAAACTACCTCACCGACCTGATACCCAAATACCACCCAACCCGTACTCTTCGCTCCTCACAAGACCTCCTACTTTCTAGATCCCTGGTCTCCACCTCCCACACCCGACTGCAGGACTTCTCCAGAACTTCCCCCATCCTCTGGAACTCACTACCCCAATCCATCAGACTGTCACCTACCCTCTTCACCTTTAGGCGCACCCTGAAAACCCATCTCTTCAGGGAAGCCTACCCCGCCCTCACCTAACAGCCGATCTCCTCCAGTCCTCCTACCACTCCATCCCCCACAGCCACTTCCTCCTGTACCACTATCCCCTCCCTCCTAGATTGTAAGCTCGAAAGAGCAGGGCCCTTGAATCCCTCGTGTTCTGTTTTGTTACTGTATTGTCTCATGTACTGTCCCCCCCACTTTAATGTACAGCGCTGAGCAAACCTTTCTGGCGCTATATAAATACTGTATAATAATAATATATATATACACACTACACTGCCAAAGGTATTGGGACACCCCTCCAAATTATTGGATTCACCTCCATGGCCACAGATGTATAAAATGAAGCACCTAGGCCTGCAGACTGCTTCTACAAACATTGGTGAATGAATGGGTCACTCTCAAGAGCTCAGTGACTCCAAGCGTGGTACTTTGATAGGTGGCCACCTGTGCAATAAGTCCATCCGTGACATTTCCTGGCTACTAAATATTCCACGCTCAACTGTTAGTGGGATTATAACAAAGTGGAAACAACTGGGAACAACAGCAACTCAGCCACCAAGTGGTAGGCCACGTCACATGACAGGGCGGGGTCAGTGCATGTTGAAGTGCACAGTGCGCAGAAGTCGCCAACTGTCTGCAGAGTCAGTAGCTAAAGACCTCCAAACTGGGTGTGGCCTTCAGATGAGTCCAACAACAGTGTGTAGAGAGCTTCATGGAATGGGTTTCCATGGCCGAGCAGCTGCATCCAAGCCTTCCATCACTAAGTGCAATGCAAAGTGTCAGAAGCAGTGGTGTAAAGCATGCCGCCACTGGACTCTAGAGCAGAGGAGACGTGTTCTCTGGAGTGACCAATCACGCTTCTCTGTCTGGCAATCCGATGGACGTGTCTGGGTTTGGAGGTTGCCAGGAGAACGGTACTTGCCTGATTGCATTGTGACAAGTGTAAAGTTTGGTGGAGGGGGGATTATGGTGTGGGCTTGTTTTTCAGGGGTTGGGCTTGGCCCCCTAGTTCCAGTGAAGGGAACTCTTAAGGCGTCAGCATACCAAGACCTTTGGACAATTTCATGCTCCCAACTTTGTGGGAAGAGTTTGGGGATGGCCTCTTCCTGCCAACATGACTGAGTCCTGTCCTCAACATTATAGAACACCTTTGGAATGAATTAGAGCAGAGACTGCAAGCCAGGCCTCCTCCCCCGACATCAGTGCCTGACCTGACAAATGTACTTCTGGAAGAATGGTCAAACCTTCCCATAGACACCCTCCTAAACCTTGTGGACGGCCTTCCCTGAAGAGTTGAAGCTGTTATAGCTGCAAAGGGCGGGCCAACTCAATATTGAGCCCTACAGACTAAGACTGGGATGCCATTAAGGTTCATGTGCATGTAAAGGCAGGCCGACCAATACTTTTGGCAATGTAGTGTAGTTGGTAAGGTTGAATAAAGACACCAGTCTATCCAATTCAATCTGTGTGTGTGGTGTTAAAACTCATATCCCTGTATATTGTGTTTACTCTACAAACCAATTTTCTGAGGGCATGGGACAAGGAAAGGAGGGAGACATACATTCGCTGGCTGTTAAGTACTTGTAAGTGATGCATATAATGTCACTTCGCATTTCTGCTGATCTGCACTCCATTATCTTCAATCCACGGCAGGTTAGGCAGGTAAGACAACAGGGGTCTGATAGACCTCTGATGTCTCATCAAGGAGGTATATCCTGAAGAAGTCAAGTGATTTAGCGTGACGTAACGCGTAGGTACGCAGGGAGGAACTTCTGGTACGCAGTGATGTCACTTCCGGCGTGGGCGCCATCTTGGTGCACCCTATACCCATGCAGTACACCCATAGTGTGTGGTGTAAAAGTGTTTGTTGTACTACAAACAAGTGAGTGGGCATTTTTTACCTGTGTGTTTTTGGCTTCATTAAAAAAACGTTTTCACACAATGGAGGATCGTTTTGTTTCATCACTGGGGTCCTGTCTGGAGGGTTTTGAGTATTGCTGATGCCAGTGGCTGGAGGAGACCTAATAGGAAAGGAGAGAGTGCCACCATTGATGACCAAAAAGAGTACTACCTGTGAGGATTGTGGGGGATCCTAAAAGTGTGCTGGCCCTGTGGGGTAATTTTAAGGAGGTGAGGGAGCATTTTGGCCATTTGAGGATTTTGCACCTATGACCACGATCGCACGAATATCACCTGCATGAGTTATGATCATTTGGAGCACGATTTTATGTGTTTTTGGACTTTATTTATTGGAGTATTTATATGTGGGGGATTCTTATTTGTATTTGGGGTTATTGTGTTTTTTTGTTTAGTGTGGCTCACAGTTCACATTTTTAGCGAATTCATCCCTGGTTAGGGATGCACACACGCATGTGCACTATTCATATTTAATGATCCCTCAGATGTGGACTGCAGGGGGATATTATCACATTTTTTGTGAATTGTTTGAACACGTGTATCACTGTAGTATGCATATCATTGGTTTTTACACTGAGGGAATTTATATACAGCGCTGCACTATTTTTATACATATTTTGCATCACATACACCTTGGGGTGAGGTATTTCAGTGCCAGCAGCATAGTGATTAGGAATACCCATATAAGTGCAGGAGGATTTTATTATACCATCTGTCAAAAAGAGTATCACGCAGAAGACAAAAGTGATATAGAGTTTTACTGAAAAAAAAAAAGAAGAAAAAAATAGCACCCAAGCACTTAGAAACCCTCCAAATTTTGACACCTCACTGCCCCCATGTACACACAAGTGTGAGCACACCTATCGGGGAGCCTACATAGAAAAACATAGATTACATTATGTGTTACATATCACCACACGCATCAGAAATAGATCAATGATTCTATGACCACTATTCACATTTGACTCTAAAGTGAGGACCTGTCATGGCTTTTAAAGTGTCTCCTATGGAAAGTATAGTGTACCAAAGTTCATCTTCATTTTGTGGGTGTACACAATTCTAAAGCTTGACATGTTGGGTATCTATTGATGTAACATCACCTCATCTTTCCAATATTTTTTACTGATAATTTGCACTTGATAAACCATTGCACAAAAATTGCATGACGTAAAAACAACTACTATTTTATTTTCCAGGCTATATACTTTCAGAAAATATATAATTTTGGGGGGTTTAACTAATCTTCAGGCCGAACATTCTTTTTAACGTGTGTAAAAAAATGCAAAGATGGCAATGAAAGTGTTAAAATAATGATTGAAACCAGCATTTCAATGAACTCATCTTCTTTGCTGATTATTAACCTCCCTAGCGGTCTGATTATGTCCATATTTGTGCTCAAAGTGGTACATTTTTTTGCATGGAAATATGTATTTTTTTATTGTAGGCCTGTAATTTTTAGAAATAACTCACTGAAATCTGTCCGAACAAGAGCCTAGTAAACATCCCGGGTATGTTAAAATTTGAAACTCGAAATCATAAATTATAATTTAATAAATAATCATAAAAAATAATAATAAAATAATAAAAAATTTAATTCAATAATATAATCAAAACAAAAACACTGAAATATGAAATAGAGCGCCAGGTTCGCACATCACTGAGCAAAGTCGCAAAATCGTTTTCAGTGTCTGATGACGAATTTCCCCCACGAATCATTATCACTCAATTCTGCAAGTGGTTCTAATTTACTATCACTGTTCTCTAGCCGGTCTAAAACCGCTTTTGACCTAAAGGGACGCTTTTTGGACGCCATGGACATTTCTCAGTTTCCAGGAAGAAAGAACAGTAAAAATGCAGGCAGGGCGCCGGACAAAGCACTCGGGACAAAATGTATGTGAAATGGTTTGATACAGGAATGTTTTACTATGTGATTTTAGTGTATTTAGTGAATGTCACTGTTTGTCATTTTCAAATTTCCCACCGTTCTGTCCCCCGTACGTCCTAACGCTCGCAGGGGACGGAACCCAGAAAACAGATGCTGGCATCCGCCGGAGGACATTACAGGGGACACTGCAGGAGGGACATCGTGGTAGCGCAGGACAAGGTAAGAGAAGAACAGATCCCAGAGCAGCGCCGCATGGTAAGCCCGAGTGTAGCTCGGGGTTACCGCTTGTGGTACTGAAACTTTACTCCGAGCTACACTCAGGAATACCGCCAGGGAGGTTAAGTGATCTTATCAATAAATGGATTGGGAATTTCCTGCTGGGGTCACATATAACATTGAAGATTCATGGAACTCTAAGGTCAGAGCAGAGACCCCACAGACACGACCAATGGTGTCACTGCTACTTGTCTAACACAGAAATTCCATAGATCAGATTCTGCTGCCTCTACTCATCTGTACATTTGCTGCAACAATCTAATACATTCACACAGATGCCTATAGAGTCCACATATAACAGACAACAAGAAGCACCAACAATTTGTAACTTCTCCAGAGCTGCTCCCATCCTCTGAAACTCCTCAATGCCGACTATCTTCTACTCTGTCCACGTTTAGATGATCCCTGAAAACTCATCTTTTCAGAGAGGCCTATCCTGCCCCCACCTAACAATTATACATGGATTTTGTCCATCAGCCCATCAACCACAGTTATTACCTCTTGTATCTCTCTACCCGCCCTCTTCGATTGTAAGCTCTAACAAGCTGGGCCCTCTGATCCTTCCTGTATTAAATTGTATTGTAATTGTGCTGTCTGCCCTTATGTTGTGAAGCCCGGCATAAACTGTAGGCACTATATAAATCCAATATAATAATAATAATTTCTCTGGGGAAATTTCTGAAAATTTTATTATTAATAGTTAATATTTACCCCAGACTCTTGATGTTGTGTAGAACCGGTACAAGTTTTCTCAATCCTTCACTCTGAATATTACATGAACGTAGATTTACTTCTTCTTTCTCTCTGCAGGATTGAAGGATAAAGGACAGCACAGAGCAGTCCAGAGGGCTGAGGGGGACATTGGAAAAGTCAATGTTGTTTGATCCAATACATTGTGACACCAGAGCCTTATTCCTGCTCTCATGGAGATAGTAGAATACATTAAGAAGATCTCTGTTGCCTCTTATGGATGTGTCAGGTCTTTGTTCTGGTATTTTCTCCCGGATCCAGGTGATGACGTGTCTGACAGCCTGAGTAGACAATTCTCCCACATGAGACTTTAACATGGATCTAGTAGAAGAGTCTGAAAAACCACAGAGGAAACGGAGGAATATTTCAGCACGGCCATCTTTGTAAGTCCCATCAAGTGTTTCCTGTAATGTGTTAGCATTATAGTCAATAAAATGTACTAAAGCAGCAGAAAACTCCTGAAGAGTGAGATGTAAGAAGGTGTAATCCACATCAGGAGGCTGACCAGATTCCATCAGGAAAGATGAAAAGAGATGTTTATCATTTCTCACACCGAATGACTCCAGATGACGCTCATCAAATACAATCATGTGATTCATGACTCCATGTTCTGCCATCCACCCCATAGATGTCAGCAGTTCCCGGGCAGTGTGAGCACCATCTGTATTCTGGCTGTGATTGCCCAGAATGTTGGAGAAAAAAGTCACAAAGAGTTGTGTCACTGTTTTGGGTAATGATGTCATCAGCTGATCGGTGATTGTTGGTTGGACTCTGAAGCACATTGATAACACTGTACAGATGATCCAGCAGTATGCTGGGATATAACAGAAAGTGTACAGCGTGTCATTCTCCTGCACATAATGAAAAGCCTTCTCTGACCATTCCTCATTTCCAAAGAAATTATTGAAGAAGATCCGTCTGTCTTCATGGAGAAATCCCACAATCTCTGCTATTCTCTGGAAAACATCGGTATTAACTGATGTCAGTCTGGTTGGACGGCTGGTCATCAGTACAGAGCAACCCTTAAGAACACTCTGCCTCACCAAACTGACCACAATCTCACCAAAATGTGTTCTCTGCTTTGGATTGGACAGTTTACTTGATCTGAAATCCATTTGGTGAATACTTTCATCCAAGCCATCAAATATAAACAGAAGTCTCTCTGGATCTTGTAAAATATTTCCAATCTGACCCTCCAGATGTGGATATTGTTGAAGAATCATCTCCTCTAAACTGACCTCTCCCAGTCTATTAAGGTCCCGGTATCTGAAGAAGAAGACAAAGGCAAATCTTTGGTAGTGTTTTCCGGTAACCCAGTCATAGACAAACTTCTGCATCAGTGTGGTCTTCCCTATTCCTGGTACTCCACTCACCATCACTGCATGTGGTACACATTGGGACTGGTGGTTCCATCGAAACAGCTTGTTGGGGGAAATGTGTTCCAGTCCAGTTTGTTTTTTCTTCAAGCATTCCTCATGTTTTACCCCGGTCTGTATTATCTCATTCTGGGGACGCTGCCGGAACTGATCAGTGGAGACTACAATCAGCTTCACATAACGCTCATTGATGAGGAATCTTTGTGGTTCCAGGGTAGTTCCTGGGGGTCTATGCTCCACTAGAGTCTCAGTCTTCTCCATCAGATGTTGTTTGTGCTTTTTCTGAATATCTGGGAATATAATAGAAATATTTTTTGATTCAGGTTAAAACAGTAGTTGAGAAAGTATAAGCAGTACTCCCAGTGGAAGGGGTGCTGTCAGGGTCTTCCTTTACCACCCTTCAAAGTTCAATGTGTCCCCTTGGTCTCCTCCCCACATATTTCCAATAAGTACCCTATGCTGCCTCTTCTATACTCTGTGGCTAGTGTTGGCATCTCCAGGTCCAGGATGTCTCAGGTGAGATCACACCTGACTGGAGATACTTTAGTATGCTGACATTAATCAGAATAGGACCTCCAGCTAATTACAGCTCTTTTTGCAGCTCTGAGATGTCATGTTTGAATACCATAAGCTTCAAAGGGAGATGATGCTGGAAGCTGAAAAGTTGTGTCACTAAAAGCCACGTTATTCAGGAACTCCCACCTTTCACCATGCCAACCAACCACAATACTGCACTTTGTATGGTAGAAGTACAAAAAAGCACTGACCCCCATCCTCTACAGTAACCTCAATATAATTTAAATTAATCAAATTAATAAAATGAAATGTGAATATACTGTAATGATATACAATGATCCAGATATACAAAATACATCTTTGACCAAGAATTTCTATGAATATAAAATAATAAAACCAAGAATGTTGGCCACTTTCCAACTACCTAATATATATGTGTGCCAGCAAGGTAGGTGGGCCGTATCGTCCATGCGTCACACATATGCATCTATGGTGCACCTCTGTTCTGTGCGGAAAGCACTACCAGCGTGACTGAGCAGTCACTATTTATAAATGGGAGGTGGTGGGGGTTCCTAATCATGTGACTGCTATAACAGCCAATCACAGCGATCACATTACCAGGAATTCAACTTCTGCCTTCTGTCCTCAGAGCCCAATAAAGAGGTGTTGGTGAAAGGTTAAAGAGAATCAGTGGTCATAGGAGAATGTTGTCTTCTAATTTTTAATTTTAAGTGTATGTTACCCAAACATTTCATATTCCCGATATTTGTCTGTTGTACCATAGGCAGTACTTGTGATAAAGTCTCCTGTTCTCTTTGTATTGCTTCCTTTGTGAGAAATACCTGGTGTTCCCACCAGTCCCTCTGCTTTATTACTTCAAACCTATTTCTTCCTCCCCAGCATTGTCAGTCATAAAGAAATACTTATAATTAAAAATTATTTTTTCCTAAGGATGCGCATGTGACATACATGTGACATGAATGTACAGATTTGAGTACATAAGATTTGACCTGTAGCAATATAAAATAAAAATAGGACTATCTTGCTCAACTTGCCAGCCTACCCCAGTATAATAATGGCTATTGTCAGCAAGGAGCATAGATAGGTATAACTTATCAAAGAGGGGGATAAGAAAGCCAATTCAAACTGCCAGCCAGTTTGCCAACTATTAAAAACCAAATTGACCTGTCTAAGAACATGCGTCCAGTAAAACGTAAGTGCGTCAGACGTGCGTCGGAAGTGCGATCGTGGCCATCTTTGTTTGAGGAACATGCTGTTTCTGCCAGGATAAGACCTGATTGGAATATTTCAGATGCTAGAAGCAGTTTGTTGGAGTTTTAGATGTAAGTTGATGAATAAAATGTTATATTTTAACACTTTATAGCCTTTAAATATCTGATTTGCTTTATGAGGAATATGGGAACACGCTAACAGGAATATAAAGGAGCCTGGAGGTGCCAGCATCTACTGTGTGGGAAAAGCTTGACATTACCTTCATAGGGTAATTACCCATTGCTGCACCAGTTGGAGTGTTTTCACTTGAGTTGCACACTTTGGAGTTCACTATTGGGTTTTATTTATTTTTGCAGTGAATGAGTTTACTACCACATTAAGCTGTGAACACGGTCATTGTGTTTGGAGTGTTTACTTTTGTCCACGTGTGTTCATATTTGTGTATATTTATTTTGTTTATATATATATATATTTTTTTTTTCTCTTTGCACTTTTTATACACATGATATGCAGTGTGCATGACACATTTATATTTGCACAAGCGTTTGTTTGTAAAAGGTAATACACTATTTTTAGTTTATGTTTTTTTGAGGTACAAGAACACTGAAATACAACATGCTGGAGTATCATATACAGCATAACACGATGTGATTTGAAGGTGAAAAAGAAAGTGATTTGTACATTTGGAGATTTCAGAGACATTTGTGGGACTTTTTATGAATTTATGGTTTATTTATTGATTTATGAATTTATTCACTTGATTTATTTATTTAATCAATTGTTTGAGGTGTAGATATTAGAATTGGGTAGAGTGTCGTTGAAGAGAGATTTCACACATTATATCACTTTCAAGGGTGAAAGTTTTTTTCTTTTCTTCTGGGTCAGGAATGTTATAGTTTTAGTTGGGAGTGTGCACAGCTATTGGTTTCAGATTGTATACAAGATTTGTATTTGCCAGTGTGTGGTCAGCCAGCTGGATTGGAGTGGAGGCTCCCTCCGGTGGTGGCCAAAAGGTAGCACAGGCTGTGAAAGGATATCACGGCTGATCTTATATACAGTTTTATATATTCAAAGTTAAGTTCTCTTTATTCCCTCTTACCCCAAGTCACGGCCGCACGTGCGTGCCTCAGTTAGCTAGTCGCTGTAAGCGTGGCGTGTGGGTGACCCGTGACAGAGCGTCTTTCAATATATGCATTTTTTTTTACCTAAATTTGTGTTCTTACTTGTGCTGTTCTGTTGAATGATAGGGAGAGATTTACTAAAACTGGAACACGCAGAATCTGGTGCAGCTGTGCATGGGAGCCAATCAGCTTCTAACTTCAGCTTGATCTGTTAAAGGATAAGTTCACCTTTTGGACAAAAATAATAAATGCACATTTTTTTGCAGGTAAAAAAATGTGCATTTATTATTATTGTCCAAAGGAGCCTGGAAAGCATTGCACCGGTGATCAGTGGATCTCTGATATCATGCAGGTCTCCTGCAGACCTGTCAAAATATGTGCTTGGCCATACGGGATGGTACAGGGTATAAGGGATTTACTGGGTGTACTGGATGTACGGGATGTATGGGGGGTATGGGATGTACAGGGTGTAGTGGATGTACGGGGATATAGGAGATGTACAGGATGTAGGGGATGTACTGTGTGTAGGGATGTATGGGGTGTAGGGATGTATGGAGTGTACTGGATGTAGGGGATGCATGGGATGTACGGGGTGTAGGGATGTACGGGGTGTACCAAATGTAGGGGATGTACGGGGTGTACTGGAGGTACGGGGTGTACTAGATGTACGGGGTGGTATGGGATGTACGGGGATATAGGAGATGTACAGGATGTAGGGGATGTATGGTGTGTAGGGATGTACGGGGTGTACCAAATGTAGGGGATGTACGGGGTGTACTGGATGTACGGGGTGTACTAGATGTACGGGGATATAGGAGATGTACAGGATGTAGGGGATGTATGGTGTGTAGGGATGTATGGGTTGTACGGGGTTTACTGGATGTACGGGGTGTATGGGCTGTACAGGCATGTACGGGGCGTATGGGATGTACAGGCATGTACGTGGTGTATGGAATGTACGGGGTGTAGGGGATGTATGGGGTGTACTGGATTTAGGGGAAGTATGGGGTGTACTGGATTTAGGAGATGTATGGGGTGCATGGGGTGTACGGAATGAACTGTGGAGCGCCGTGGTAGTTCATTGAACACTACAAGCCCATGGCCGCTAAGGCTGTTGGGACTTGCAGTTCATTCATTCATTCCGAGAATCCAGCAGAATCTGATCCCGTGTTTTATAAGATATAATGTGTTTTGTTTTTTTTTTACCTTTCAGCTCTGGAGTCAGCGAGTGTCCGAGTTCATCCAGCAGAATCTGACCCACCAGACGATCACCTATACAGAGGAATAGAAGATGACGGGTCTGAGTCATGTATGATTGAAGCTGACATTTCACAAACTACACATTAGATTTATGTCCAAACAAAAGAAAATACATTAAAGCTGAACTCGGGGATAAGGAAATATTGTGTGAATATATTCATCCTGTGTATTGTTCCTTGAATCTTGGTAGCTTTGTGTTCTTCCAGATCTTTGCAGTAATCAGTATGAGACTTTAGTCTCTGTGCAGTTTTCTGTAATAAAGACCGCTCACTGCTGCTCCCTCTACTCTAAGCCGGCCATACAAGAATTTTCTCTTGAAAACATTTTCTAAGAGTTTATATTCTAATTTTGCACCATTAGTGGGTCACAGAAATGCCCGATTTTTGTGCCACCATCAGATTTGAGTTCTTGGGCATGTTGGAAATTTTTTAAAAAATGAACAAATTTCTAATCAATGATAGGAGAATCAAAAAATAAATTAAGCCGGCCATACACAGGTCGATTTAGGAAATAATTTTCTAAGAATTTTCATACGAAATTCGCACCATTTGTGGGGCCACAGAAACAGCAGATTTTCTTGCGACCATTTGAGTGGCCGAATAAAATTTGAGTGATCGGGCATGTTGGAAATGTTTTTGAAAAACGAACAAATTTGTCATTAATGATGAGAGAATCGTGTGAGCAATATAATTGAAAAAGAAATGAGCATGAGCTGTGATCTTGAAAGAAAAGAAAATGAGGTGAAATTGAAGGCTTGATTGGTCGAATTTTGAAATCAATGGTGGCACCATCGGATTACAAAATGCATTAAATTTCTGATTTTCTAAAAAAAATTGGTTCGGAATTTGACCCATGTATGGCCTGCATAGCACCAATTGTCACAGTAAAATATTTTAGTAGTGTTGTGTTACACTATTTGATTCATTATTATTTCTTTGTGACCATCAATTGTTTATTATTGCTCTGTGTCTTTAACCGCTCCAATACCGGGCAATTTTACCCCCTTCCTCCCCGGGCCATTTTTCAGGTTTCAGCGCTCTCACACTTTGAATGACAATTGCGCGGTCATACAATATTGTACCCAAACTTAAATTTTATCATATTCTTCACACAACTAGAGCTTTCTTTTGGTGGTATTTAATCACCGCAGGGATTTTTATTTTTTGCTAAATTAACAAAAAAAGACCGAAAATTTTGAAAATAAAAAAACATTTTTCTTTGTTTCTTTTATAAAATTTTGCAAATAAATAATTGTTCTTCATAAATTTAGGCCGAGATGTATTCTGCTACATGTCTTTGGTGAAAATAACCCAAATTAGGATGTATTATTTAGTTTGTAGGAAAGTTATAGAGTTCACAAATTATGGTATAGATCTGAATATTGATCAATCCTGAAGTACTGACAGCCAATCTAATTTTTTCAGGTCCAAGAATGTCAGGACAGGACAGATATCCCCCAAATGACCCCTTTTTGCAAAGTAGACAGTCCGGCCTATTTCATAACAGGCATGCCGAGTTTTTTGAAGTTGTAATTTTTTTGTCATAATTTTTCGGAAAATTAAAAAAATTATTTTCACTATTTTTTTTTACATACTGTCACCAGTGCAGTACATCGTCATCATATAACTGGCATGGACAGTGATCAGGGACACTGACTGGTGACAGTATGAAAAAAAAAATTATAATTTTTTTTTTATTATTAGTTTTCATTTTTTATTAAATTTTTTCTCGTTTAAGATTTTTTTTTTTTCATATTTCACTATGACCAAAGTAGTACAATGTTACCATAGTAACATTGTACTACTTTGGGGAAGTGATCAGTATTTTTCTTTTTTTACACAATTTGCTTATAGCAAAGAATTACTTTGCTATAAGCAAGCATTTACCTTAATGAAATCGATTCATTCAGGGTTTTTTTTTTGTGGTTAGCTGTGATTTGGCCACGGCTAATCACATGACACAGCTGGGCTGTGATTAGCCCAGCTTGAGCATGTGATTGCTGTGACCATTCACAGCTAGACAGACACACTAGTATACAATGGATGGCATGAAAGGAAGCCATCCATTGTATACAACTGTCATGTGACCTGCTGTGATTGGTCACAGCAGGTCACATGGTGCTGGAAACAGGGCCGGTACACAGATCTATCATCGGCCGTGTCCGAGGTACACGGCCGATGACAGATTGCGCCACAGAGCGGCCCTGCGCATGACTGAAAGGATGCCATATGGCGTCCACCCGGAGGGACGAGCTGCTCGCCCGGCCGCCTTTGTGCTATTGGCCGGGCGGGAACCGGTTAAGCTGCCTCCTCCTGTCTAAGCGGAGCTCTTTCTCTCACCATACGTGTGTATACTCCTCCCTCCTGCCTCTCTCTGGTAATCATTCCACTGTATCCTGTCTTCCTGAATGCATCTTCCATAAGACTTACGACGTTAACGTTTTTCTACCTATGATTATTCTCTATTAAACGGAACATTCAAATGGGTTTCCTCATCTGACTTCCTCAACGTGTAAGTTTATTCATTGGGTTCAACTGTCTGACCCGATGCAAGAGATATATTCAACACCATGTGGTACAGCTGTATACATTGTTGGAGATAAAGTTTATCATCCTGTAGTCGAGTCAGAACAAGTAGTGAGGAGACCAAACAAGCTTTTCAGAAGATAGAGGTTTAGGAGTAATGTGTGCACATAGTTTACATTCCACAAAAAAAATATTGGTAGAAAGTCTATCTATCATGGCCGTGGATGGGGGGGTACCACCAGTCCTCCTGTACGGGGCCCAAGCCAGCTGGGGAGCCTAAGCAGCTGGGTGGATCGGATGTGGGCAGAGAGGGTGATCGGCATGGCAGGGGGGCAATTACTTGAACCAATCCCCTGCATGGCTCTCAGGGCTGGGACAAGGGGTGGGCAAGAGGGGCAGCTGCCCTGGGCACAGTGGTTATCTGTAGGGATGGGGGCACCTTCCATCAGTTACAAGTCTGACAGGAGTAGTGGCAGTGATTTTAACAAGTGTGTGACAGCTGGGCATAGGATCCTTTAAGCTTACACATCATAAACCGCGGGGGAGGGGGGGGCGCATTTTGGCCTGCCCTCTTCTTCTATACCTTCTGCTGGCTTTCAGCTGCTGCACAGAGAGCCATATAGGGGATTGGTTATAGTAATTGCCTTCTGCTGCACCCAATGATCACCTTCTCTGTGCACCATACATTGCCCCCTGCTGGCCAGGCCCCCCCGTGTGCCCCACCCCCGCAGTGCTGCCGGCTTCCCTCCTATTCTTCCCACCGGTAGCTGCAACACACAATAGGATCCTTCAGGATCAGGGAGGATTTGATTTAAATCACTAGTGAAAAGGCTAGTACATAAAATATTATGTAATAATAATCGAGCCTTTTCACTAGTGACAGCGAGGTTTTCTGTATGGAAATGGGAAGGAGAGAAACTCTGTCAGAGAGGAAAACAGGAGAACAATGATAGTGTAGTTTGCAACAATAGAGTTACACTTGGCATAATTGGTGTCAGTTATTATTTTAGGGTAACTGGTGTCCATCAATATTTTGGCGTAATTGGTGTCAGTTATTATTTTGGGGTAATTGATGTCAATCATTATTTTGGGATAATTGGTGTTGATCGTTATTTTATCACAGTGTTGACTGATAACACAAAGTCCTGTTACCTGTCTGTGTGATCTCATCCAGAATGGCCAATAAATTCGGATGAGGACGATCTTTCTTTAACATATAGAGACATTCCCAGAGTCCAATCACAGCTTCTCTTCCCCGATCCTGAATGTCTTGTAACAAGGTGTGAGAGAAGGAAGACCGATCTTTTTCCATTGACAGGTATTTCTGCAAAAAGACATCTTATGATTGTTCCATTACCACATTTAGAAATGTAATTTCAATATATTGTGTTTTATTAGGTAAAACATAAAAAATAATTCTGGTTGGTCTGATCGCTCTGTTCAGAAAAGTAAATCCTGTCATAGTGAAGTTATACTGCATGAACTCTGCCTGACTTTTGTGTGCTTTTTCAGAATGGTTCCTCCTCCTAACACCAGTTGATGTAATAGGATCAGGACTGTCAGCGAGAATGCAGAACGCAGTTCCGGTATCTCTAGCACTTAAAGTGTTACTAAACCCTGGACCCCGCATTCACTATATCCGCTCTCCCCGGACCCTGCATTCACTACATCCACTCTCCCTGGACCCTGCATTCACTATATCCTCTCTCCCCGGACCCCGCATTCACTATATCCGATCCCCTCGGACCCTGCATTCACTATATGCACTCTCCAAGGATCCCGCATTCACTATATGCACTCTCCCCGGACCCCACATTCACTATATCTGGTCTCCCCGGACCCTGCATTCATTATATCAGGTCTCCCCGGACCCTGCAATCACTATATCCAGTCTCCCAGGACCCTGTATTCACTATATCCGGTCTCCCCGGACCCCGCATTCACTATATCCAGTCTCCCCGGACCCTGCATTCACTATATCCGCTCTCGCCGGACCCAGCATTCACTATATCCGATCTCCCCGGACCCTGCATTCACTATATCCGCTCTCCCTGGACACCACATTCACTATATCCGCTCTCCCTGGACCCCGCATTCACTATATCCACTCTCCCTGGACCCCACATTCACTATATCAGCTCTCCCCGGACCCTGCATTCACTATATCCGATCCCCCCAGACCCTGCAATCACTATATCTGCTCTCCGCGGACACCACATTCACTATATCCGCTCTCCCTGGACCCCGCATTCACTATATCCACTCTCCCTGGACCCCACATTCACTATATCAGCTCTCCCCGGACCCTGTATTCACTATATCCGATCCCCCCAGACCCTGCAATCACTATATCTGCTCTCCCCGGACCCTGCATTCACTATATCCGATCCCCCCAGACCCTGCAATCACTATATCTGCTCTCCCCGGACCCCGCATTCACTATATCCGCTCTCCCCGGACCCTGCATTCACTATATCTGGTCTTCCCAGACCTTGCATTCACTATATCCAGTCTCCAAGGACCCTGAATTCACTATATCCAGTCTCCCAGGACCCTGCATTCACTATATCCGGTCTCCCCGGACCCCGCATTCACTATATCCGGTCTCTCCGGACCATGCATTCACTAAATCCGCTCTCCCCGGACCCCGCATTCACAATATCCGCTCTCCCTGGACCCTGCATTCACTATATCTGCTTTCCCGGGACCCTGCATTCACTATATCTGCTCTACCCAGACCCTGCATTCACTATATCTGGTCTCCCTGGACCCTGAATTCACTATATCCGCTCTCCCCGGACCCTGCATTCACTATATCTGCTCTCCCACAGTACACAGAACATGGAAATGCAATTATTTTAGTAAATATAAACTGCTAAATATCTTTTCACATCAGCAGTATATAGCAGTCTTGGGACTTCTATCAGTGTCCAGCAGAGTACTAGTTAAAACTTGTAGGAAAAGTTTTCTTTCTGCTCTAGGAGGATGCAGACCTCTGTCTGACCAGTGCTGATTGGCCCTGTGCTGAGCACTCTCCCAAGCAAAAAAAAAACTTCTCTAGCAATACACACCAAACTGAGCATGTGCAAAATGCCTATGGTTCAGTCTGTCTTATCAGGAGATAAGTGCTAGTCACTTGAAAAAGGGGAGGAACAGAGAAGACAGGATCAAACGGCCTTTGACCCTTAGATTCCACATTGAGTATAGCAAGCATGCTTTACTGCATCTACAGACTGATTGTACTTTTGTTGGTTCAGTAACACTTTAATGTATGTAATGGCAAGGGGGGCTGGAGGGTCTATTGATGTTGGCTGCTGGGGATCTGTTATCACTGGAGGGGATACATTTTTGCATGGTGGTCTATTGTTGCTGGAGAGGGATCTATTGTTGATCGAGAGGGATCTATTGTTGCTGGAGAGGGATTTATTGTTGCTGGAGAGGGATCTATTGTTGCTGGGAGGTCAGCTGTTGCCAGAAGAGATCTACAGTACTGTTGAGGGAGGAGTCTATTGATGCTTGCTGCTGTGAATCTATTCTTTCTGGGGTGGAATTTTGTTGTGATGGTCCATTGTTGCTGGGGGAATCTAGTGTTGCTGGGGGGGGGATAATGTTTCTGGCTGTAGAGTATTTTACTGTTTTTCTTGTTATCATTAACAAATTCCATACAAAATAATACTTGGCTCTGTATTCTCTAAAAGGAGCAGTACTTGGAAGGTGAGTAGGGGGTGGAACCAAGGGACGGTGCTCAGAGGTGGGTAGGGGGTGGAACCAAGGGACAATGCTCAGAGGTGGGTAGGGGGTGGAACCAAGGGACGATGCTCAGAGGTGGGTAGGGGGTGGAAACAAGGGACAGAGCTCAGAGGTTGGTAGGGGGTGGAAACAAGGCACGGTGCTCAGAGGTGGGTAGGGGGTGGAAACAAGGGACGGTGCTCAGAGGTGGGTAGGGGGTGGAACCAAGGGACAGTGCTCAGAGGTGGGTAGGGGGTGGAAACAAGAGACGGTGCTCAGAGGTGGGTAGGGGGTGGAAACAAGGGACGGTGCTCAGAGGTGGGTAGGGGGTGGAACCAAGGGATGGTGCTCAGAGGTGGGTAGGGGGTGGAACCAGGGGACAGTGCTCAGAGGTGGGTAGGGGGTAGAAACAAGGGGTTCCTGCACCTATTCTCTGAGAAAAAAAGCCCTGAATAGGATACTACCAGAGCTGCAGGCAAGATAGAGATGGTAGACAGGATTTGTACCATTGTTAGCACCCAGTGCAGACACTCCCATTGTCAGCCTGATCTGAACTATCAGAAGGTGATGACTTCAATGGTTTTCAGTGAATGGTATGGGGAGGGCTTTCATATTTTTCTGGTGTAGAATACGAAGCACATAGCTGATTTTCTTCTAATGGGTCCCGAGGTTGTTCATTTGTTCTTACTGCAGGTCTATTTCACATAATTGCTGCTGTGCTCTCTGTAGCGCTCCCCAGTCAGCAGGGAGTGTGAGTGTTGTGATTGGACAGTTCTAACTCTGATTCAGCATAAGGCATGTCTGATCTGTGCAGAGAGACCACTGCTTCCACACGGGTCACAGGGGTCCTTCTGTCTAATGGCCAAAGAAAGGTTGTTGTTGGAGTTGGAAGTGCTTTATTAACCACTTGCCTTCCTGAGGATTTACCCCCCTTAATGACCAGGCCTCTTTTTGCTACTCGGCGCTGCACTAATTCAACTGATAATTGCGCGGTCATGCAATGCTGCACCCAAACAAAATTTACGTCCTTTTTTTCACACAAATAGAGCTTTCTTTCGGTGGTATTTGATCACCTGTGCGCTTTTTATTTTTCACGCTATAAACGAAAAAAGACCAAAAATTTTGAAGAAAAATGATATTTTTTACTTTCAGCTATAAAAAATATATAGTAAACTCAAAGTTAGTCATAACTTTAGGCCAAAATGTATTCTGCTCCATGTTTTTGGTAAAAAAATCCCAATAAGTGTATATTGATTGCTTTGCGTGAAAGTTATAGCGTCTAGAAACTATGGTATAGATACTGCAATTTACGCCATTTTTTTGCTATACAGCGCTGCGCTAGTTTAACGGACAATTGTGCCGTCATGCAATACGGTACACAAATTAAATTTATGCCCTTTTTTCACACAAATAGAGCTTTCTTTCAGTGGTATTTGATCGCCTGTGCGTTTTTTATTTTTTGCGCTATAAAAAAAAGTCTGACAATTTTGAGAAAAAAAGCTATATTTTGGACTTTTTGCTATAAAACATGTCTAGTAAAAAAAGTTTCAAAATCAAATTTCGTCATAAATTTCGCCCAAAATGCATTCTGCGACTTGTCTTTGCTAAAAAATACCCCAATACGTGTAAATTAATTGGTTTACGTGAAAGTTATAGCGTTTACAAATGGCGGGAAAGATACTGGGATTTTAAAAAATTTTTTATACTAATAATGGCGGTGATCAGCAACTTATGGCAGGACTGCGGGACTGCGGCGGACATTCTGACACTGGGGGGAACTGACTTGGGGTCACTGACCTCCCCAGTGACACCAATACAGTGATCAGTGCAAAAAAAAAAAAACACTGACACTGTACTAATGGCACTGGGGAGGAAGGGGTTAACTTTTTTATTCACTGAAAGAGTTAACTGTGTGAGGGGAGTGGTTTACTAGGGGGCGGGGGTGTGTACTGCATGGGAACACTCTGAGATAAACTCTTCTCTCCATATCAGCATGTCAGGAGCTGTCAGGGAACTGACAGAAAACAGAGCTACTGCAGCCCTGCTCTCTGTCAGTGATTGCTGCTAATCAGCGGGACACAGCCGGTAATGACTGGCTGTGACCCGGCGACTGACACCCGCGGCCGCGATCGGCGGCGCAGGTAGGGCGGTGGCGCGCCTTGCGCACGCCCCCTACCTGTTTTGCAAAAGCACGTTTTAAAATGTGGTTTTGTGCAGCCATGCTGACCTGCCACCGTATTTCTACAGTGGCTGGTCGGCAAGAAGTTAAAAAAAATTAACTGTAAGCATATATTATTTTATTGATTTACAGCATTTAATAGAAAGGTTCAACTCCCGCAGATCGCTTAGAGCAGAACTTTCAGAAATCAGAGAATTGGGAACATGGAGGTCAGTGTGATTATCTCACTTCTTACTCACTTTTACATGGAGTTGATTATAAGGCATGTGATCAGCAGGTCAAGCAAAGACATAATGATCACTCGACTGCCTTTTTTTTTTTATACCTCTTTTGCATATGTTAAATTACATTTTTGTTTCTTTTTTTAATTTTTTACAAGCTTTTTATTCTAGATGCTACAAAACATACATTCAATGTTGCCAGGCCAGTCATGCTCATAGCTTTCAAAAGAAAACTTTTTTTTTTTATATTTTGAGACAATTTTTGGAAAAATTTCACAGCAAAATCAAGTTGGCCGATATTTGCTGCTCGTCCACAATAAACATGCAGTGAGCGATAGAAAGAGATGTGAGATGGGGAAACAGCTCTCATTGTTTGAATACTGCTTGCGTGGAGTAAATTAAATGTTTTGACTGACATTCTGCAGTTTAGCCACAAGATGTCACTGTTTTTCTAACACAGCCTCAGACTGCATAGATATTTCTATATTCATGAAGAGGTGGAGTTTTCACACAAAGTTGAGAGAGAACATGAAGAAGAGAGAGGAGCCATGTTCTGGAGAATGGTGAATGAGGGGGGCCTTGTGAGTTGAGAATCTGATGACATCCAGGTGTGAGAGCATCCCTCCGTAACCAGAGCTGCAGCTAAGTGAAGCTGATGAGATTGCTGCCAGGAAGCTGATGGGATTGCTGCCAGGAAGCTGATGAGATTGCTGCCAGGAAGCTGATGAGATTGCTGCCAGGAATGCTGATGAGATTGCAAACAGGGATGCTGATGAGATTGCAAACAGGAATGCTGATGAAAGCAGAGGAACTAAGCAACATATACTGCAAGACCGCATGCTTGTTGGAGTGACATTTGTTCTGTTCAGAGTCACCAGCAGATGCAAAGCAGACCCGGGTCGGTAAGATCGTGCATGCACCTCATTTCAGTGTTGGCACCTTGAGACTGAGTCCAGGCCTATAGTTAGTTAGTTAGGGTCTTTGTTTGTGTCAGGCCACAAGTGTTTTACTGATCATTGGAAGGACTCCATAACTGATGACATCCAGGTGTGAGAGCATCCCTCCGTAACCAGAGCTGCAGTTAAATGAAGCGGATGAGATTGCTGCCAGGAATGCTAATGAGAGCAGAGGAACTAAGCAACATACAGTCATGGCCGAAATTGTTGGCACCCTTGATATTTCTCCAGGAAATCATGTATTTCTCACGAAACGTATTGCATTAACACATGTTTTGCTATACACATGTTTATTCCCTTTGTGTGTATTGGGACAAAACAAAAAAAGGGAGGAAAGAAAGCAAATTCGACATAATGTCACACAAACCTCCAAAAATGGGCTGGACAAAAGTATTGGCACCCTTTCACAACTGCGGATAAATAAGAATGTTACAAGCATGTGATGCTCCTGTAAACTCACCTGGGGCAAGTAACAGGTGTGGGCAATATAGAAATCACACCTGAAAGCAGATAAAAAGGAGAGACGTTCACTTAACCTTTGCATTGTGTGTCTGTCTGTGCCACACTAAGCATGGACAACAGAAAGAGGAGACGAGAACTGTCTGAGGACCTGAGAACCAAAATTGTGGCAAAATATCAACAATCTCAAGGTTACAAGTCCATCTCCAGAGAACTAGATTTGCCTTTGTCCACAGTGCGCAACATTATCAAGAAGTTTGCAACCCATGGCACTGTAGCTAATCTCCCTGGTCGTGGACGGATGAGGAAAATTGATGAAAGATTGCAACGCAGAATAGTCCGGATGGTGGATAAGCAGCCCCAAACATGTTCCAAAGACATTCAAGCTGTCCTGCAGGCTCAGGGAGCATCAGTGTCAGCGCGAACTATCCGTCGACATTTAAATGAAATGAAACGCTATGGCAGGAGACCCAGGAGGACCCCACTGCTGACACAGAGACATAAAAAAGCAAGACTACAGTTTGCCAAAATGTACTTGAGTAAGCCAAAAGCCTTCTGGGAAAACGTCTTGTGGACAGATGAGACCAAGATAGAGCTTTTCGGTAAAGCACATCATTCTACTGTTTACCGAAAACGGAATGAGGCCTACAAAGAACAAAACACAGTACCTACGGTAAAATATGGTGGAGGTTCAATGATGTTTTGGGGTTGTTTTGCTGCCTCTGGCACTGGGTGCCTTGACTGTGTGCAAGGCATCATGAAATCTGAGGATTACCAAAGGATTTTGGGTCGCACTGTAGGGCCCAGTGTCAGAAAGCTGGGTTTGCGTCCAAGATCCTGGGTCTTCCAGCAGGACAATGACCCCAAACATACGTCAAAAAGCACTCAGAAATGGATGGCAAAGAAGCGCTGGAGAGTTCTGAAGTGGCCAGCAATGAGCCCAGATCTAAATCCCATTGAACACCTGTGGAGAGATCTTAAAATTGCTGTTGGGAAAAGGTGTCCTTCCAATAAGAGAGACCTGGAGCTGTTTGCAAAGGAAGAGTGGTCCAAAATTCCGGGTGAGAGGTGTCAGAAGCTTATTGATGGTTATAGGAAGCGACTGATTTCAGTTATGTTTTCCAAAGGGTGTGCAACCAAATATTAAGTTAAGGGTGCCAATACTTTTGTCCAGCCCATTTTTGGGGTTTTGTGTGACATTATGTCATATTTGCTTTTCTGCCTCTGTTTTATATTTGTTCCAATACATACAAAGGGAATAAACATGTGTATAGCAAAACATGTGTTAATGCAATACCTTTTTTGTGTGAAATACTTGATTTTCAGGAAAAATATCAAGGGTGCCAACAATTTCGGCCATGACTGTATACTGCGAGACCGCATGCTTGTTGGAGAGACATTTGTTCTGTTCAGAGTCACCAGGGGATGCAAAGCAGACCCGGGTTGGTAAGATCGTGCACGCACCTCATTTCAGTGTTGAGACTGAGTCCAGGCCTATAGTTAGTTAGGGTCTCTGTGTCAGGCCACAAGTGTTATTACTGATCATTGGAAGGATTCCACAACTTAAAGTGACATTTCTAATTGGAGAGCTGCTAAAATCCTACAAACTCAAGCCAGACTGGCGTTTTGCTCAGAAGGAATACTCAGGCACGTGCTACAGGACCAGTTATGGGAGGGGGAATACTGTAGATTTGTGTAAGATTGTAAGCTGTTGTGCTACACCGCAGGCTAGCCCATACCATACACCCATACACTGATTCCTGCTCTTTTAGGATAATAATGGGTAAGGTGTGGCAGCTTAGTTGTGCCTGCCAGTAGGTAAATTACTATTCTTTCTACCTTCATCATCAGAAGGCGCCGTGCTGTGCAGCACAAGGGTATCAGCCTTTGGGCTGGGAGTATGTAAATTTATTGTATGTTCCCAGCATTTGTGGTTGTGTTTATTTGCCACATCTAAGTTAAATTCTGTTGTGGGAAAAGCTAGTGTTGGGGTTGCTTTCCTCGTTCATGACTTCACTGTATCCTGGGGAGCCCACCCCGGCACACGGCCTACAACTTGGCATAGTCGGCAGGATACAGCGACCGTTATGGACGGGAATGCGGCGGAAGATCTTCCCCCGGCGCCAATGGCACCGGTCCAGGACCCAGCTCAGGGTTCGCTGGTGCAAGGCCAAGTTGCCCCAACACCGCTGATACAGCTTGCCCCCGCCCTGCCTGTACCAGTATGGTACATTCCCGTGGGGGCACTGTTGAGTCACCTGCCAAAATTTGACGGTAAAAATATGACGTTGCAGGACTGGACTGATAGAGTGCGAAGTGCGGTTAGAATGTGTAACCTGACGTCCGAGCTGCGGGCAGAGGTTGCATTGAGGGCTCTAGAGGGTGACGTCAGATGGACAGTAATGGTAAGGCCCGAATCTGAGAGAGACACCCTAGAGAAAATATTATCCCTGCTGGAGAGAGCCCGAAGGGGGGCATGCTAAAGTAGTGCAGCTGTGGAGCCACTTCTTCAACCGACCACAGCAAGAGGGCGAGACCCTGATGCAGTACTCCAATGCCCTACAGGAGACGCTAAGTGAAATACAGCGGTGAGATCCAGAGGCCATGGGAGCTTTCCGGGAGGCTACTACGAGACCAGTTCATAGTGGGGCTCTCCAACAAGTTCTTACAGGACAAATTGCAAGAGATGACCCGTACGGGGCCCAACATGACATTCTACAGCATCTACTTAGCTGCCATGGAGAGAGAGGAAGAGTGCATACCTGTGGCAGCGAGAACAGTGAGTAGTACCCATGGTACAAGAGGTCAGTCTGCATCTGAAGACTCAGAATCCTTAAAGGATGTGGTCCAAGCCCTGCGGACAGAATTAAGAGAACTTCGGCTGGCAGTGTCCCAGATGAAGACAGAATCTCCCCGGTCTCCGGAAATGACCTCAGCACCTCGCGCCACTCCACTCAGGATAACTCAGCTGCGGGGGCACGTCAAACGGGGACCACCTCTGTTGGGCTTGTCGACAGTACGGCCACATGGCCAGAGAGTGCCCAGAACAGATGAAGTCTGAGCCAACATTAAACTTCCGACCGCCGCAGTAGCTGGGCGTCCTACGGCGGTACACCAGAAGCTAAGCCCAAGCATGAGGAACACGACCTGTATGCCAGCAGCCCCGTTATGGAAGCCGAGTTGGAAGGCCAGAAGGTATGCTGCCTAGTTGATACAGGGTCGGAGTGCACCCTTATGCCTTTGGAGTTCTTCGAAAGACACTTTGGACATATGATGGAGCCGGAAGACAAGAGCATCATCAAGCTGACGGCTGCCAATAACAGAGAGATGGACATCCGAGGAATAGTCTGGATGCGGGTCCGGCTGTGTGGGCAAGAAGGGGGTCGTGCTGGTGGATCATTCGTCCTGGAGAGGGATGAACGTGACACTAGGTATGAACCTGCTGAGAGACCTAGACCACCAACTTTATGTCAAAGAAGGGCCAAGGTATTGGCAACGGGCCACCACACACCGGCCAACCCAGAAGGTTCTACAGCAGATGGTGAGGAGCAGTAGTCTACAAAAGGGCGACATGCCCGGTCGACCCATTGGACACGTGAGGGTGCCGCGGAGGACCCCGGTGAAGATCCCGCCTCGACAAGAGCGAATATTGATGCTGCCGGTTGGGGCTAGACAACAACTGAATGGACTGGAGGTCCTGATCGAGCCCGCTTACCAAGAAGAAACGCAGACTCATCCACTGGTAGCCCGGGCCCTCGCTATTGTGAAGGATGGATGTGTGCCTATGCGCTGCCTCAATGTTGAAGACTGTGAGTTAACCGCCCCTGGGAATACCTTGCTGGCCGAAGTTTATGTGTCCGAAGGGGATATTCCTCGACGGAGGTGCTTCACGCTACGGCCATATAGGAGATCAGCCTGGACCTATGCTGTAGAGGTCCATCAAAGGGAGACCCCGACAGCAGAGTGGAGTGGACGAGTGATCATGGCCCGGGTGGGGGTGAACTACAAGATCCTGACTCCAGGACAACAGAAGTTGCTGGGAGACACCCTTTGGGAATTTCAGGAGGCCTTCTCGAGACATGATGAGGATTTCGGTGGTGCCTCCACCATCAAACACGAAATCCACACCGGCAATGCTGCAGCGATCAGGGAACGTTACCGGCAAATCCCGCCTAAAATGTACCAGGAGGGGAAGGATATGGTGGCCAGCATGTTGGAAAACCAGGTGATCCAGGAGAGTCAAAGTCCTTGGGCTGCTCCAGTAGTCTTGGTGCGGTAGAAAGATGGGAGTCTCCGTTTCTGCGTGGATTATCAAGAGCTGAATGCCCAGACCGCCCGGGATGCCTACCCCCTTCCGCGGATTGAGGAGTCGTTGTCCGCCCTGAGTAATGCGAAGTTCTTCTCGACTCTTGACCTGGCCAGTGGGTATTGGCAGGTACTGGTGGCCAAGAAGGACAAAACGAAGACGGCCTTCATCCTACCTATGGGTCTCTACGAGTTCAACCGGATGCCATTCGGCCTGTCCAATGCCCCGGGAACGATCCAGCAGTTGATGGAGCACTGTCTGGGAGATCTCAACTTCGAGTCAGTATTGATATACCTGGACGACGTAGTAGTGTTTGGGGCTTCTTTTGAGGATCACCTCCAGAAACTGCGACAGGTCTTAGGACGGCTGCGAGACCATGGGCTCAAATTCAAGCCCAAGAAGTGCCAACTGTTTCGACAGCAGATAAAGTATTTGGGACATTTGGTCACCCAGGAGGGGGTAAAGCCAACCCCCGACAAGGTGGAGGCCATCCAGAAGTGGCCCCAGCCGAGTACACTACGAGAGGTGCGGGCGTTCATTGGACTGGCCGGCTTCTACAGGAGTTTTATACCCAAGTTTGCTCATTTGGTGGGCCCGTTAAACGAGTTATTAAGGGGCACTGCAGGGGGCCCAAAAATACGTCCCATCAAATGGGGACCCCGGCACCAAGGGGCCTTTGAAGCAGTGAAGGGGGCGCTGATCAGTGCCGTGATTCTGGCTTATGCGCGGTTCAACACCCCATTCCTGCTGTACACTGACGGAAGTCTACATGGTCTGGGGGCTGTGTTATCCCAAGTCCTGGATGGACGTGAGAGAGTCATTGCCTATGGCAGCCGGGCTCTGAGGGAGTCAGAGCGCAACCCTGACAACTATAGCTCCTTTAAATTGGAACTACTGGCACTGGTGTGGGCCATGACCGAAAAGTTCACGGAGTACCTGACGGGTGCAGAGGTGACCGTGATGACGGACAACAACCCGTTAGCACATCTGGAAAATTCCAAACTCGGTGCGCTTGAGCAGAGGTGGTTGGCCCGCCTTTCTAAGTACCAATACTGCATCAAGTTCCGGTCAGGTAGGGAGAACGGCAACGCTGACGCACTCTCCCGAGTCCCTGTAGGGTTGTCGGCTCAGAGTGCCGATGAGGAGCTAGAGGACACTGAAACTCCTGTTCTTGGTCGATTACCCATGTTCCAGGACGTGGCACATTCAAGTGGGGTGGCGTCCGGGATGCCAATGGTGCTGGGAAAGACGTTGGCTGATTGGGAGAGGGTCCAGGATAGCTGCCCGGACCTGTGGAAAGTGAAAGAATGGGTCTGGATCAAGATCTGGCCTCGGTCAGAAGAGCGGGCTCACCTGACTCCCGAGGGCCAAAAGTTGTTGAGGCAGTGGGATAAGCTAACTGTTACCCAGGGCCTCCAGTGTCGGACAATATACTTGCAGTCAGAGTTGCAGTACCGGCGACAGATTGTCATCCCCATGTCATTGGGACCAGAGGCTGCCGGGGAAGCCCATGAGAGTAGTGCCCATTTTGGGAGCAATAAAACGTTCAAGTGGCTCCAACAGCTCGTGTACTGTCCAGATTTGGCAGACATGGTGGCCAAAGCATGTCTTAAGTGTCGGCCCTGGGGGCTGAGTAAGAGTACTGAACAGCGGGCTCCTGTCCAGGCCATCCGGACATCAGCACCCCTAGAGCTCCTTATGATCGACTATGTACAGATTGGGTATTCTACC
The DNA here is from genome assembly GCF_062004578.1 of Staurois parvus. Taxonomy (NCBI): domain Eukaryota; kingdom Metazoa; phylum Chordata; class Amphibia; order Anura; family Ranidae; genus Staurois; species Staurois parvus. Next base: position 119,648 of record NW_028318938.1, read on the forward strand.
TCGGGGCACTCGTACTGTCTAGTCATGACAGATCATTTCACAAAGTATGCGGTGGCTGTGCCCACCAGAGACCAGGCGGCAGAGTCGGCCGCTGAAGCGGTCTGCAAACACTTTATACAGGTGTTCGGGTGTCCACAGAGAATACATTCAGACCAGGGGGCATGTTTTCAGGGTACTCTAATGAATGAGTTGTACCAACTGTATGGGATCGAACATTCCCACACCACCCCGTATCACCCCCAGGGAAACGGGGCGTGCAAGCAGTTCAACCGCACCTTGCTCCAGATGCTGCGGACTCTGGAGGACCTCCAAAAAGCTCGGTGGCCCGAATACCTACCTGAACTGATGTGGGCCTATAATAACAGGGTGCACAGTACCACCGGATACTCCCCATATATGCTCATGTTTGGGAGAGCCGATCCGATGGAGCCACCACCAAGAAATACTACCGCATGGGTGCAAGAGCACCACCGCCGGCTGAGAGCGATCCACAAGGTTGTGGGGGAGCGCCTTAGACAAGTGGTATACCCCAATCGAAGACCAGTGCAGAAGGAGGGGTATGCCCCGGGTGATCAAGTGATAGTCAAAGCCAAGCGGCCGTCTGGAAAGTTGGATGGGCAGTGGGAGGCGGTCCCATGCATGGTGAAGAGGAGGGTATACCCTGCCATCCCAGTCTATGAGGTAGAGCCAATAGGGACCGGGGGGACCTCACGAAACTTGCACCGTAACATGTTGAGGCGTTGTAATTTTGATGAACCAGTGTGCGTGGAGGGGATGGCTCCTCCTGCTCAGAGTACAGAGGAAGTCTCCTTAGAGGAGGGGGAGGAATGGTGAGTTGTCCCTGCCCCAGTACCCACAGAGGCTCCAACCATAGCAAGTTTGCCACCAAGGGAAAGTGTTGAGCGGTCAGCAGCTCCTCTCCCAGTAAATGTGCCTGACATCCCCAGTGCTTATGAGCCTGTTACTCTATGAAGGTCAACAAGGCCCAATGCTGGTGTGCCCCCACAGCATTATGCCCAGAATAAGCTTGTATGGGGAGGGTTGCCGAGGACAACAACCTCTAGTGGGGTGGCATGTGAGATGGGGAAACAGCTCTCATTGTTTGAAAACTGCTTGTGTGGAGTAAATTAAATGTTTGACTGACATTCTGCAGGCTAGCCACAAGATGTCACTGTTTTTCTAACACAGCCTCAGACTGCATAGATATTTCTATATTCATGAAGAGGTGGAGTTGTCACACAGAGTTGAGAAAGAACAGGAAGAAGAGAGAGGAGCCTCATTCACCTTCTGGAGAATGGTGAATGAGGGGGGCCGTGTGAGTTGAGAATCTGATGACATCCAGGTGTGAGAGCATCCCTGTGTAACCAGAGCTGCAGTTAAATGAAGCTGATGAGATTGCTGCCAGGAATGCTAATGAGAGCAGAGGAACTAAGCAACATATACTGCGAGACCGCATGCTTGTTGGAGAGACATTTGTTCTGTTCAGAGGGATGCAAAGCAGACCCGGGTTGGTAAGATCGTGCACGCACCTCATTTCAGTGTTGAGACTGAGTCCAGGCCTATAGTTAGTTAGGGTCTCTGTGTCAGGCCACAAGTGTTATTACTGATCATTGGAAGGACTCCACAACTTAAAGTGATATTTCTAATTGGAGAGCTGTTAAAATCCTACAAACTCAAGCCAGACTGGCGTTTTGCTCAGAAGGAATACTCAGGCACGTGCTACAGGACCAGTTATGGGAGGGGGAATACTGTAGATTTGTGTAAGATTGTAAGCTGTTGTGCTGCACCGCAGGCTAGCCCATACCATACACCCATACACTGATTCCTGCTCTTTCTCTTTTAGGGTAAGAACAGGTAAGGTGTGGCAGCTTAGTTGTGCCCACCAGTAGGTAAATTACTACTCTTTCTACCTTCATCATCAGAAGGCGCCGTGCTGTGCAGCACAAGGGTCTCAGCCTTTGGGCTGAGTGTATGCAAATTTATTGTGTATTCCAGCATTTGGGGTTGTGTTTGCCACATCTAAGTAAAATTCTGTTGTGGCAAAAGCTAGTGTTGGGGTTGCTTTCCTCGTTCGTGACTTCACTGTATCCTGGGGAGCCCACCCCGGTACACGGCCTACAGAGGTATCACCCACATGGAAGAAAAATATATTTTAAATATATTTGAAAAATATTCTTCCTAAATATATTGACATGTATTTGAAATACTACAATTTTTGCCATATTCAGTATATATTTCAAAATATTTTTAAAAATATATATTTTTGAAATATATTCTCTGATTTTTTTTATCATATTAAAAAGTAATTTTAACATATATTTGTAAATGCAATCCAAAAATGTATTTTTAAAGACATACAGTATATTTGAAAATGTATTTTTTAAAATATTTTTTATATATTTTGTAGTAAAACTGCATTTCAACATACAGTGTGTATATATATATATACAGTTGCAAGAAAAAGTATGTGAACCCCTTGGGATTATGTGGAGTTTTGCATGAATTGGGCATAAAATGTGCTCTGAACGTCATCTAAGTCACAACAATAGAAGAACACAGTCTGCTGAACATAATACTACACAAACATTAGATGTTGCCATGGTTTAATTGCACATAACATGTAAACATTCACAGTGCAGGGAGGAAAAAGTATGTGAGGCCCTAGCTTAATGATTTCTCCCAGAGCTAATTGGAGCCAGGAGTGAGCCAACCTTGACTCCAATCAGTGTGATGATATTGGATGTGTTGCGGACAGCTGTCCTGCCCTTAAAAAACACACACCTGTTTTGGGTTTACTGGTTTCAAGAAGCACTGTCTGATGTGAACCATGCCTCGCAGAAAAGAGCTCTCAGAAGACCTACGATCAAGAATTGTTGACTTGCATGAAGCTGGAAGGGTTACAAAAGTATCTCCAAAAGCCTTGATGTTCATGTGTCCACGGTAAGACAGACTGTCTACAAATGGAGAAAGTTTAGCACTGTTGCTACTCTCACTAGGCATGGTTGTCCTGTAAAAATGACTGCAAGAGCACAGCGCAGAATGCTGCATGAGGTAAAGAAGAATCCCAGAGTGTCAGCTAAAGACCTACAGAAATCTCTGACACATGCTAACATTTTTGTTGACACATCTACAATAAGGAAAACATTAAACAAGAATGGAGTACATGGGAGTACACCACGGAGGAAGCCATTGCTGTCCAAAAAGAATATTGCAGCACGTTTGAAGTTTGCAAAAGAGCACCTGGATGTTCCACGGTACTACTGGCAAAATATACTGTGGACAGATGAAACCAAGTTTGAGTTGTTTGGGAAGAACACACAACACTATGTGTGGAGAAAAAAAGGCACAGCGCACCAACATCAAAACCTCATCCCCACTGTAAAACATGGTGGAGGGAGCATCATGGTTTGGGGCTGCTTTGCTGCCTCAGGGCCTGGACAGATTGTTGTCATTGATGGGAAAATGAATTCCAGAGTTTATCAAGACATTTTGCAGGAAAACGTAGGACCATCTGTCCGCCAGCTGAAGCTCCGCAGAGGATGGGTGATGCAACAGGACAATGACCCAAAGCATACAAGTAATTCAACGAAACAATGGCTGCAACAGCACAGAATACACCTTCTGGAGTGGCCTGACCTCAACCCGATTGAAATGCTGTGGCATGACCTTAAGAGAGCGATTCACACCAGACATCCCAAGAATATTGCTACACTGAAACAGTTTTGTGAAGAGGAGTGGTCCAAAATTACTCCAGATCATTGTGGAGGTCTGATCTGCAACTACAGGAAACGTTTGGTTGAGGTTATTGCTGCCAAAGGAGGGTCAACCAGTTATTAAGTCTAAAGGTTCACATACTTTTTCCTCCCTGCACTGTGAATGTTTACATGTTATGTGCAATTAAACCATGGCAACATCTAATGTTTGTGTAGTATTATGTTCAGCAGACTGTGTTCTTCTATTGTTGTGACTTAGATGATGTTCAGAGCACATTTTATGCCCAATTCATGCAAAACTCCATGTAATCCCAAGGGGTTCACATACTTTTTCTTGCAACTGTATGTATATATATATATATATATATATATACACACACACACACACACACACATACACATATATAATTTTTATATATGTCTTGAAATATATTGAATATGGCCAAAGTTGTAGTATTTCAAATATATGTCAATATATTTGGGAAGAATATTTTTTCAATATATTTCAAATATATTTTTCTTCCATGTGGGCATATCTAATATATATATCCCTCCTAGATTGTAAGCTCCAAGGAGCAGGGCCCTCAAACCCCTCGTGTATCGCATTGTATTGTTATTGTACTGTCTCATGTATTGTCTCCCATTGTAATGTACAGCACTGAATGAACTATTGGCGCTATATAAATACTGTATATTAATAATAATTATATATGGAGTTATGGATGTGAGGCTGGATGTGAAAAGATTCAAAATAACACCGCAGGTAACGTACTCATACAGCCATCTTTGGTGTTTAAAAAAAAAAAAAAATTATATTCTGGTGGCAACAGTTGTGTAAATGGCTTTAAAAGTTGTATGTGGGATGTAATGAAGTGCTGATATGATCACATTTATCTTGTGGATTTATTATAAAGTTCAGTTATTTATGATCAGTATGGAGTGATTTGGTGTACAATTATAAAGGATTGGATGTTTTATATGGAGCTCCCCTGTACCACACACTGTATTTTACTGTATGAAATGTAGAAATATCTTACATCTGTGTTTAAAACTCTCCGAGATTGTAGTTCTACCAGGATGGAATGAGGGTTCATGTTCTCCAGGATGTAGGTCAGATCATCTCTGTAATACTCGTATATCCTCCTCAGTGATGGATCGTCATACTCAGACAGCTGACGGCAGAAGTTTCTGATGTCATCTAGAAAAGCAGAGAGAATAACATTTTCTGGCTTTCCTAAAACCAGCTTTATAAATGCTGTGAATTTACATCCACCACAAACTTTTACTTCTATGCTGGATCAATTGGAGGGATGTAACAAAAGAATAAAAAATAAGCACAGGGAAGACATGACTAGGGGGAATAGAGGGACAACAGAGGGTTAAATGATGGGTGGGAAGTTTTTGGGGATTATGGGTTACCTTATTGGATGAGGGATGTTGGGGAGGTTCTCCCAGGGAGAAAAAGGAGTGTCTGACCTCAGGAAGTCCAATGGGGGAATTTTGGAAGAAGAAGCTTCCCACCTTCCCTCCCCTTCGTGCTTTGGTTTGGATTGTCATGGTGGACTTGGCGGTGGTTGGTCTTTGGATGAGGAAAGAATTCTGGATTCAGGACCCATCAGTGGTATGGGGACCTTGGTACATTCCAAGGGGTTAACTCGGAATAGGTAAAATGGTGGTCACTAAGGATAAGAAGGATTATCCCTGAGCAGGTGTGTTGCGGCTGGGGATAAATACGATTGTCCCTGAGCCGGTGGGTTGCGGCTGGGGAAAAGTAGGATTGTCCCCGAGTCGGTGGTTTGCGGCTGGAGATGAGTAGGATTGTCCGCGAGCCGGTGGGTTGCGGCTGGAGATGAGTAGGATTGTCCGCGAGCCGGTGGGTTGTGGCTGCTATGGCCATTTTGACTCCAAAAACTTGGCTTGTGTATTTTGTATAGCTGGGTCGGTGGAGGGTGTGGCCTAGCAGGCTGGGTTAGGTTGCAAGGCGTATAATCTACCCTTGTCATGACATTTCTATAAGGAGCACAGGAGGTGGGGATCACTATAAGGACCATTACATGAATTGCCCTGTGATTGGGGATTTATATTTGGACATCCCAAGCCAACCAACTATGAATCCTTACTGATCTACGGTTATGCTTACCATGATTATGAAAAAAATAATTGTGTGAGACTAAGGCAAGAAACATCTGGGAATTGCAAGAATGGAAACAATGTTGTATATAAAATGTTTAATTTGTGTATATTTGATCAAAATTGTCTTTATGAAATTAATGTTTGTTCTGTTTTTGTTTTTCAGGGTGAGCATAGGTGGCGGTGAAAGGGACAGTGTGAAGGGATTGGATTGGAGAACTATGTTGGTGTAGGGAGAGTTATTGTAGGGGTAGTTTGAAGTCTGAAAATGAAGGTGGATTCGGGATTTTCTGTATATGTTAAATTTTACTTAACCGCTTCCTATCTGCCCTATAGCAGAAGTACTGCTACAGGGCGGCATGGGTGCACAAAATCACGTGTATATATATATATACGTGAATTTGCATTTCCGGGTAGGGGGCGCATGCGAACACCGTGCGCAACCTACCCGTGTCACCATTTGTCAATCACCAGGTCCTGCCCTGTGATGGGGGGAGAACGGTTTGTACACAAAACAGTTCTTTCCCGTCAGCTCTTGCACACTGCTTTACATGCCTCTGCATAGCACAGCCATACAAAGAAGTGTGTTTACAGTAAAGCACACACACAGCACAGTATTTAAAACAGTATTTAAACCAGCACAGTTAACCCTTTGATCACCCCAGATGTTAACCCCTTCCTGCTCAGTGACAGTGTCAGTGCTTTTCATTAGCGCTGATCACTGTATTGGTGTCACTGGGGATGTCAGTGACACCAAGTAAGTTCCCCCCAGTGTCAGAATGCCCGCCGCAGTCCTGCTATTAGTTGGGATTTGCAGGCTGGCTGGTTAGAGCTGGGAATTTTTTTTAGGAGGGGTGGGCTCCCTCAGGTCCACCTGACCTTTAGATATGGACATTTTTAGCGGGGGTTCCCTGAGACCAGAAATGTATTTCAAGGGTTCCTCTGTGTTTAAAAGGCTGAGAAAGGCTGATATATATAAAAGGCAAACCGTGACTGATCTCTTGATTACCGGGAACGATGACTCTTCTCTGGCGTCTCCAACTCTCCTCCATCTTTTTTCCTTGCTCTTAGTTTGTTTTACAGCCGTATTCCAGTCATGCCACGGAACACCTAGACACAGAGATACATTGTGTCTAATGGCTACTAGGTTGTCCAGATCCCCCTGAGGAAGTAAGATGTCTGAGACTTTATTTCCTGATGCAGATTAAAATTTCTATGGAACTTTCTTTTTTTAATAGATATATATCCAAAACTAAAAACCGGAGACAAACAGCTTTTAGTGAACTTCAGGCAGATATAATAGACAGAAAATAATAGAACTCTGTAGTTATTAACACCAGGGGCGGACTGACAACTCATGGGGCCCCTGGGCAATAGGGGATCATGGGGCCCCTGTGTCCTTGCCCACACTCAAAAAGCCTATGAAAAAGGTACCAGGGGCATCTCATGTGGCCCCCTACTGACCCCGGGCCCTCGGGCAGTGTCTGAGTTTCCAAATGGTCAGTCCGCCCCTGATTAACACTCGTCCATCATTAAATGAACATTTTAAATGCAAGCAATGTTGTAAGTAAGAATTGAATCAAAACATGAAACTTTGGACTCTTCAAACACTAAAAAACAAAAGCGGACATCTCTGTACTAATAGACATCTGATGTGTCACTCCTGCTGTGCTATGGTAGCAATAAAGATAGGTAAACAAATTAAAAAATTTAACCACTTGCCCTCCAAATTAAATTTAATTCCTTTTTTCCCCTTTAAAAAAAAACCCTATATTTTTTGACTTTTTGGTATTAAATATGTCCAGTAAAAAAATTTAAAAGATGAAATTATACATGTTGATCGTATCCCCCCTCCCTTATGTAACATACATGAAGATCATATCCCCCCTTATGTATTATACATGGAGATCATATCCCCCCTTATGTATTATACATGGTGGTCATATCCCCCCTTATGTATTATACATGGAGATCATATCCCCCCTTATGTATTATACATGGTGGTCATATCCCCCCTTATGTATTATACATGGAGATCATATCCCCCTTATGTATTATACATGGAGATCATATCCCTCCTTATGTATTATACATGGAGATCATATCCCCCTTATGTATTATACATGGAGATCATATCCCCCCTTATGTATTATACATGGAGATCATATCCCCCCCTTATGTATTATACATGGAGATCATATCTCCCCTTATGTATTATACATGGAGATAATATCCCTCCTTATGTATTATACATGGAGATCATATCCCCCCTTATGTATTATACATGGAGATCATATCCCCCCTTATGTATTATACATGGAGATCATATCCCCCTTATGTATTATACATGAAGATCATATCCCCCTTATGTATTATACATGGAGATCATATCCCCCTTATGTATTATACATGGAGATCATATCCCCCCTTATGTATTATATATGGTGATCATATCCCCCTTATGTATTATACATGGAGATCATATCCCCCTTATGTATTATACATGGAGATCATATCCCCCCCCCCCCCATAATCTCTCTTAATAGGAGAGGATTTTGCTCGCGTTAGAACCTGCAGCTTGGCATTGCATGCCATTATTAAGCTTGTGATCTACCAGAACCCCCAGATCCTTCACCATTGACCCCCCTATTTTTACCCCCCCCAGTATGTATGATTCATGCATATTCTTAGCCCCCAAGTGCAGAACCTTACATTTATCAACATTAAACCTCATTTGCCACATAGTTGCCCAATTACACCGAGCATTGAGGTCGGCTTGTAAATTGGAGACATCCTGTAAGGACGTTATTCCATTGGACAGCTTGGTGTCATCTGCAAAGACTGAAATGGGATTTATAATCCCAAACCCTATATTGTTTATAAATATATTGGCTCCTGCTGCTACCAATCAAATTCTGTAATGAGGGAGCATGGGGTGGGGCTGTGCCACGCTATCAATGTCAATATTTGGAGGCAATGTGGCTCAGGAGCGAGCTTTCATAAGTGCTTCCATAGAAAGCAGCTTTCTATGGTTGACCAAACAATAGGAGCCAGGAGCACCAGCGGGGGACCCTGAAGGAGGAAAATCAGGCCTGCTTCGTGCAAAACCATTGTTGCTATTCTGTCTCTCAGTGTTACAATACACCTACCAGGGGCAGACTGACAACTCATGGGGCCCCCTCCCCCAGGCAATAGGGGATCATGGGGCCCCTGTATCCTTGTCCACACTCAAAAAAGCCTACCAGGGGCCAGGGGCATTTCATGGGGCCCTCTACTGACCCCGGGACCTCGGGCATTGCCGGAGTTCTCGAATGGTCAGTCCGCCCCTGACACATACTATTCGATTTTTAGACCGATCATTTTTTTGTGAGTGGGCAAACATTCAAAATCAGCAGGGGAGCAAATACGCATTTCCTTCACTGTATATGAAACAAGATGCATCAAATACATGGTGTATATACTGTATATATACACACACACACACATATATATATATATATACACACACACACATGGCATCGTTAATGCTAATGCGCACAGAGTGATTAGGGTGTGCCCAGGCACAATCGACACACCCTCCTGAGCACACCTATGATTATCCCCCTACATGTCCAAAGTCTGAGTCTTATCTCAGTGTCTTCAATAAAATGCAATTGAAGCTGTTTCTGGACATTCTCCCAGTTCATAGTACAGCTTAGTATCATCTGGTTAAATGTATCTTTATGACTTCGGTAAGTCACAATTAAAGGAGTATTAAAGTCACGTTCATTACATTAAAGTAGAACTTTAGGCAAAACTCTTTTTTCTTTTTGGATAGAGTAAGCGAAAGTTATAACCCCGGTCAGATTTTTTTTTTTTTTTTGCCCCATTGTGGAGATTTCCCTTCACTTCCTGTGCGATAATCCAAAAGGAAGTGAGAGGAAATCCCCTGCAGATTAATGGAATTTCTTGAGGACCCCCAGGTCACCAGAATTAGTGTCCCCATTGATTTCCCCTCTATTATTTTTCTGGGGACAAGCCAAAATTTGGGATTTTCTTTTACTTTCACTTTCAATGATAATGGTAAACGGGATAAATAGAGAGGGAGAATCTCCTTAACAGGGGAACAGACAGCAATAAAACTGACAGGGGTTCTAATCCATCTCTAAAAAAAAAAAGTTTTGCCTTTAGAAGATCCCGCCCCCCCCCCCTTCCTGACCAGGCCATTTTTTGCGATACGGCGCTGCGTTACTTAAACTGACAATTGCGTGGTCATGCAACGCTGCAGCCAAATGAAATTTACGTCCTTTTTTTCCCTCACAAATAGAGCTTATGGTATTTGATCGCCTCTGCGGTTTTTATTTTTTGCGCTATAAACAAAAAAAGAGCAACAATTTTGAGTTAAAAAAAATTATTTTGATGTTTTGCTATATAATATGTCCAATATAAAAATGTAAAAAATCTAATTACGTCATAAATTTAGGCCGAAATGTATTCTGCTCCATGTCTTTGCTAAAAAAAAAATCCCAATACGTGTAAATGAATTGGTTGAAAGTTATAGAGTTTACAAATGGCGGTATATAAAGTGGGATTTTTTTTTTATACTAGTCATGCCGGCAATCAGTGACTTATAGTGGGACTGCGGCGGACATTCTGACACTGGGGGGAACTGATTAACTGCCACTGACACCAATACAGTGATATAAAATATGGACCTTGCTTTGTGCACTGGTGCGCAGTCATGTTGGAACAGGAATGGGACATCCCCAAACTCTTCCCACAAAGTTGGGAGCATGAAATTGTCCAAAATGTCTTGGTATGCTGACAACTTAAGAGTTCCCTTCACTGGAACTAGGCAGCCAAGCCCAACCCCTGAAGATGGACCCCACACCATAATCCTCCCTCCACCAAACTTTACACTTGGCACAATGCCATCAGGCAAGTACCGTTCTCGTGGCAACCACCAAACCCAGACACGTCCATCGGATTTCCAGACAGAGAAGTGTGATTGGTCCCTCCAGAGAACACGTCTCCACTGCTCTAGAGCTCAGTGGCGGCGTGTTTTACACCACGGCATCCAACGCTTTGCATTGCACTTGGTGATGGAAGGCTTGGATGCAGCTGCTCGGCCATGGAAACCCATTCCGTGAAGCTCACTACGCACTGTTGTGCTCATCTGAAGGCCACACCAAGTTTGGAGGTCTTTAGTTATTGACTCTGCAGACAGTTGGCGACTTCTGCGCACTGTGCGCTTCAGCATACGCTGACCCCGCTCTGTCATGTGACGTGGCCTACCACTTGGTGGCTGAGTTGCTGTTGTTCCCAATTGCTTCCACTTTGTTATAATCCCACTAACAGTTGAGCGTGGAATATTTAGTAGCCAGGAAATGTCACGGATGGACTTATAGCACAGGTGGCCACCTATCACGGGACCACGCTTGGAGTCACTGAGCTCCTGAAAGCGACCCATTCTTTCATCAATGTTTATAGAAGCAGTCTGCATGCCGAGGGGCTTGATTTTATACACCTGTGGCCGTGGAGGGGATTGGAACACCTGAATCCAATGATTTGGAGGACTGGCCCAATACTTTTGGCAAAATAGTGTATACATATACAATAATAATCTGTATATCAGAAGAGTGAGAACTATTCCTACCTGTTGGATCAGCTCCGGGACGCAGACGGAGGAGGATACAGAAGAGAGCGGTGACTGATTACTATGGAAAACAAAGTCATAAACCGCTTACAGGGTGAACCTTGCCCTCTAAGAGTGAGAGATGGATTCAGTCTTCTTCTGTAGAAACGAAAACAAAAGAAACGTCTAAAATTTACACAAATTGGACCTCTGTACTGTGTAACAACAATTTGTTCATGGATAAACACAATAAAGAGTCTGTGGTATAGCAGCAATTATTGCAATTGGAGATGAATGGTAGAGGGGTGGATGAAGAGTTGGATGGATGGATGGAACGTGGTTCACCTCTGCAGCTCCTGCAGATCTGGGCAGGATCACCTCATAAAGTGAAAAACACCTTTATTGAAAGCAACACACTAAGGCCCCTTTCACACTGACGGTCCAATCAGGTCTGCCTGTTAGTTTTTTAGTTGAACCCGATCGAACCATCCATAGCTCTCCATTCATAGAGCCCTTTTCATAGGTGGAAGCTAATGTGCAGCTTCTATGAATGAAGGAGCAGGTGGAAAGGGCAGGTATAGTCAGAAGTCTTGATGAGCGTCTATGAAAGGTCCAATCAATTGTATTAACTCCCATATCACTGGAAGATTACTGCTGGGTGGATATTCAGGGGGGGCAGAGGAATGAAAATTTAGACTAAGAGAGCAGCACAAGGGACACTTCTCATTTGTAGTATTTACCATACCTTATGCTGATTGAAAGAAAAAAATAACTAAACTTTGGCTTTAAAGTTGTGAGGACCCTCCAGCTTGTTCCCAGACAGGTTCAGTGTCCTCAGTGTCGGGTTATTTCTTATTCCAGATGCCAGGTGGGGGCAGGAACTGTCTGTCAGCTGATTACTCTTCAATCTGTAGAAGAGAAGAACAGGGATGTTCAATTCCTATCGCCCGACGCCTGGGACATGTAGTTCCGGGCACCAGGCAGGTAGTTGTTATCCTCCTTTAGCCCTGCTGCAGGCAAGCAGCGAACTCATCTGTCAGGTGAAGCCATCGATGGCAGCGCTGCTGCCAATTGCTTTCATACAGTGCCAGCCTCTCCATGCCCCGGGTGTGAGGTTTCCCAGGCTCCGCTTGCCTATCTGCAGGCCCGGCTCGCCGACAGCTAGAGGGGAAGGAGAAGCCCACAGTGTCAGCCTCTCCCCCGCTATATTTCCCAGGCTCCACTTGCCCATCTGCGGACCCGAGACTGGTTTGGTGGGTGCCGTGGGATGTGGTATAGGGGAGGGAGGAGGAGAGCGGACACATCCACTCCCCTCCTCTTCTTCTCCTGACCCAGAGGTGATGTGATGTCACTTCCAGTTCCCTGTTCGACAGATTCCCAGTCTTTGAGGCCGGGAAAGAATGTAGTGCAGTGCGATGTGCACCACATTATATTAAGTGTAGTACAGGGGAGACATGCAGGGTTTTTAGACCTTGGATGTCTCAAACAAGAGAACCTGTCACCAAAAATTATCACAAAGGGGACCTTTTGTCCCGTATGTGATTTAAAAAAAAAAAAGTTAATTAAACTTTTTTTTTTTAATGGAAGTTACACCCAAGCATACAACACCCCCAAATGTTTCAAGGCCCCCTCACCCCACATATATACGCAGACACAAACGTAAAAGCACATGCTTGGACGCCTACACTACACATGAAAACGATGATTGCGATACATGTTGCATATCGCCGCACACGCCAGAATGAGAGCAATAATTCTAGCACCAGACCTACTCCGTACACTATACTGATGACCTATAAGGGGCTTTAAAAGTGTTGCCTATAGAAAATATAGGGTACTAAAATTTGCTGCCGTTTCAGGAGTGCACGCAAATTTAAGGTTTGACATGTTGGATATCTATTTACTCGCTGTAACCTCATCTTTTATAAAGACATTGGGGAATGTATTGCTTTTTGTGCCCTAAAATTAACTAAAGTGTATTTTTTACTGAAATTTTGTGTTTCGTGGGACATAAAAAATTGGAGCTACCACTATTGTATTCTCTAGGATCTCTGCTTTCAGAGAATATATCATGTTTGGAGGGTTTATGTAATCTTTAGGCCTAAAATTATTTTTTGAATGTGAGCAAATAACGCAAAAACAGCTCTGGCAGTGAAATGGATAAAGGATAAGTCTGACACGCCCCTTTCCTGACAAGCAGCTAATCGGTGCTGTCAGGGCAGGGCTGTGGAACGGACAGGTAGGCCTAGTGGCAGGGTAACGCACTGGCTGACGACAACCACCACCAACAGACCGAAGTCCCTCACGGCGCGGAGTCTAAGTCCCAGGCTGCCCTTCACCAGGGCCCCTGATGGTGGGGATGGACTTGACGCAGCCAGGTACCAGGTCGCGGCCCCCGAGACACCCCGGCTGCGGTAATGGCCACCGCCAATGGCTTGTAGCTGGTGAGAATGACAATAGCGTAGTCAGGCAAGCTGGGTCGACAACAACGGGACAAAACGGTACAGAACAGTAGACAGAGAATCACAGGTCACGGGCCGGGTTCAGCAACGGAAGGTCAGATCGAAGGAAAACACAGAGAATGGTCTTAGTCACAAGCCAAGTCAGAATACCAGAAGAGTCACGAGCGTATACACAGAGCTGTAGGAAGACACAAGACACAAGTGCAAAGAGCATTTGCGGGCCACAGGCTTATATGTCATCAGCCACACCCCTCTGGGGGATGGACCTCAGAGACCTGAAGGCATAAAAGGATTCCCACCATGCACAGCAGAATCCAAGATGGACGCCAGCACATGGAGTAACAAAACTTCAGGGAAAAGGTAGGACCTTGACAGGTGCTCATCACACTGCAAGGTCTCTCCTTTCCCTGCTAGTCCCCAGGTTCAGTGCTGGAGAGAGGCAGGGAGGGGAGGAGGAGATAAACAGCGCAATGTTAAAAATATTAAACATTTGGGTCGCCATAAAGCCCCTTTTGTTTTTAAAAGCCCCCGACATTCCTAAAATCACCTCCGATTTAAATACAGTTTTGGTTAAAAAAAAACAACTTATTTTATCTGGACAAGTAGAATGGGGCCCCGATTTAGTCCCTGGATAAGTCGTTTTTTCAAAAATTTCCACACCCCTGGAAGAATGTTACCAGAAATATTTCCTCTCCCACCAATTAGTATAGTTATTATCTATATAAATAGAGCTTATTTTATTTATTGTAATTGTGTATTTTAGTTTATTTTATAGAGTGACAGAAATGAGACAAACGTACCTTGGTTCAGTTTAACCACCTCCCGTCCGGCCGTTGTATATAAACAGCCGTACGGTGGCATTGTACGATCATTGTACAGGACCTCTGTACGAGGTCCCGATCATGTGATCACTGATTGGCCAATCAGTGATCACATGCAGAGTAGTAAGCAAGATCTCATTTCTGACATCATTGCTTACTACGGGTGAAATCCGTGAATGATCACAGAGGTCACATGGTACAAGAGTATTCACAACAGCCTTGTACCATGTGACAAGCTGTGACCAACCACAGCTCACACAGTATTTCTCAATGGCTGCAAGAATGCAGCCAGAGAGAAAGAGAAATGATTGCTTTTACAGCCTTTATGGGTGTAAAAACAATCAGTCTAAAAAAAAAAAAAAATCTTTATCAGCCCCCACAAGTAGTACAGTGTCACCATGGTGACACTGTACTGCTAGGATGACAGTATGTAAAAAAAAATAAAAAACAAATAATATAAAAAAATAAAATAAAAATGTAAAAAAAAAAATTTTTTTAATTATAATTTTTGATTATAAACTAGTTTGGGTTATTTTGTTTACTAAAAAGATAACTGAATACATTTTGGCCAAGATTTATGATATATTATTTATTTGCAAAATTTTATAAGAAAAACACTTTTTAAAAAAAAATGTTTGGACTTTTTCATTTATATAGCAAAAAAAAATAAAAATCAAGTGGTGAATAAATACCACCAAAATAAAGCTTTATCTGTGTCAAAGAAATGCTAAAAAATTCATATGGGTACAGTGTTGCATGACCGCACAATTGTCATTCAAAGTGTGATAGCGCTGAAAGCTGAAAATTGGCCTGGGCTGGAAGGGGGTAAAAGTGTGGAAGTGGTTAAGGCTTGTTTGCTGAAACCAATCTCCATTGCCGTCAATGTGGAGATGAATCTGAGAAATCTGTAATTGCCATTTTCTAGGCTAATAGGTAAGAGATGGTAAATGAGAGGGGTGCACAGAAGAGGCCTAATGACTAATGACGGCGGTAGTACAGCCCTGGCCAAAAGTTTTTAAAATGACACAAATATTAATTTTCACAAAGTCTGCTGCCTCCGTTTTTCTGATGGCAATTTGCCATATACTCCAGAAAGTTATGAAGAGCGATCAGATGAATAGCAATTATTTGCAAAGCCCCCCTTTGCCATGAAAATGAACTTAATCCAAAATAACTATTTCCACTGCATTTCAGCCCTGCCACAAAAGGACCACCTGACATCATGTCAGTGATTCTCTCATTAACACAGGTGTCATTGTTGAAGAGGACAAGGCTGGAGATCGTTTTGCCATGCTGACTGAGTTAGAATACCAGACTGGAAGCTTTAAAAGGAGGGTGATGCTTTAAATCATTGTTCTTCCTCTGTCAACCATGGTTACCTGCAAGGAAACACGTGCAGTCATCATTGATTTGCACAAAAAGGAATTCACAGGCAAGGATATTGCTGTTATCAAGATTGCACCTAGATCAACCATTTATCAAGAACTTCAAGGAGAACGGTTCAATTGTTGGAAAGAATGCTTCAGGGCCCCCAAGAAAGTCCAGCAAGTCCAGCAAGCGCCAGGACCATCTCTTAAAATTGATTCAGCTGCAGGATCGGGACATCACTAGTACAGAGCTTGCTCAGGAATGACGGCAGGCAGGTGTGAGTCCATCTGCATGCACAGTGAGGCGAAGACTTTTGGAAGATGGCCTGGCGTCAAGAAAGGCAGCAAAAACGCCACTTCTCTCCAGAAAATACATCAGGAACAGACTGATATTCTGCAAAAGGTACAGGGATTGGACTGCTGAGGACTGGGGGAAAGTCATTTTGTCTGTTGAATCCACCTTCCAATTGTTTGGGACATGTGGAAAAAACCTTGTCCGCAGAAGAAAAAGTGAGAGCTACCATTAGTCCCGTGTCATGCCAACAGTAAGGCATCCTGAGACCATTCATGTGTGGGGTTGCTTTTCAGCCAAGGGAGTGGACTCACTCACAATTCTGCCTAAGAACACAGCCATGAATAAAGAATGGTCCAAAAACATCCTCCGAGAGTAACTTCTCCCAACCATCCAAGAACAGTTTGGTGCAAAACAATGCCTTTTCCTGCATGATGGAGCACCTTGCCATAAGGCAAAAGTCATAACTAAGTGGCTTGTGGAACAAACCATCGAAACTTTGGGTCCATGGCCAGGAAACTCCCCAGACCTCGGTCCCATTGAGAACTTGCAGTTAAACCTCAAGAGGCGGGTGTACAAAAAACCCCCACAAATTCTGACAAACTCCAAGCATTGGTTATTCAAGACTGGGCTGCCATCAGTCAGGATGTGGCCCAGAAGTTGATTGACAGCATACCAGGGCGAATTGCAGAAATCTTGAAAAAGAAGGGTCAACACTGCAAATATTGACTCTAAGGCCCTGATTTACTAATGTACATAGACGGCATCTAGGTGCATTTCCGTAGGCTAAAGTCTACTTTTCATTGGAATCCGTCTACTTTTAGACGGCAAAGACATTTACTGAAGAAAGCGTCTAACAAACAGACTCAAAAATGAATTTACTAATCGACACAATAAAGGAATCCGTCTAAAAACACTAGACGTCCTAGAAGCACGTCTAAAGGAATGAAAAATCGCTGTAGAAACATGTTCACATTGCAATTTGCTTTCCCACATATCTGGACTTCATTTAGCCGTCTACCGTGGGTGCTTTTCTTTTAGACGGTGTTTAATAGTAAATCTCTGTGTGGAGTCCTCTGGAAGACGGCAATCGTGAACGTCAACTGAATTTCACAAACAGCACTATTTGTAGCTGGCGTCTAACACCCCGGTCACATCTAAGCCGATTTTGAAATCGCACGACTTACACCCCATTCACATCAAGCCCGACTTTGAAATCATGTGACTTACAGTGAAGTCGCATGATTTCAAAGTCGGGGGACCCACTGATTTCAAGTGCGATGTGCAAGAAGACATCTGACACATAAGTCTAAGCAAATCACACGAAAAGTAGTGCATTCACTACTTTAGAAATCGGTGCCACTCCGACCAATTCAGAACTGCACCAATATGACCGCTTTAATATCGGTCACATCGGGTGCGACTTGGCATGCGATTTGCAAATCATATGTCAAGTCGCACCCTATTGTTCGCTATTAGAGTGGTCATATCGGTGCGTTTCCAACTTGATCAGAAAGGTTTAATAAACAATCACATAGTTACAGAAAGGCAACGTTTCGGAGTCTCACAGGACCCCTTCATCGGGCATGTGACCATGCCCGATGAAGGGGTCCTGCGAGACTTCGAAACATTGCCTTGCTGTAACTATGTGATCGTTTATTAAAACTTTTGGACCCAGATTGGTGATCCTTGGTGTGCTGGTGACATTTTTTCCTTGCTGATTTTGTTCGGTTCCAGCCGACGGTCACTGCAGCACCCACTTATACACACAGCCATTTTTAATGCAGGAACGTGTGCGTTTGGATTATACACTTGCATTCCGACTTGGTCAGAGCCGCACGATTTCTAAAGTAGTACATGTACTACTTTTGTGGCGATTTGCATAGACATCTGTGGCAGATGTCTTACAAATGGCATGGAAATCGGCATCTCATCCGATTTTGAAATCGTGCGACTTTCACTGTAAGTCGCACAATTTCCGTGTCGGCTCTGATGTGACCGGGGTGTAAGGTCTTTTTATGTTGGATTTCCCAAATGTTTTTCCGATTTATGGGAAATACCGCATGCTAACAAAAGTAAATTGACATTTTCAGTATTGCATGAGAGATGTGGTCATGTGACTGACTTATCTCATGCGATAATCTGGAGTGAATTGTGCCCATAGCGCCAATAAATACTGCCATGGGGTTCCCCTTCACATCCCTGTTCAATGTTCTGTTGCATACTGCACAGGTACACTTGTTATACTGTTGCTTTCTTTCTGGCCATGCTAATGGACTGTGATTTGTGGGGCCTGCAGACCAGAATTGATGCACATAGACACATAACCAAGGGTTAACGCAGGTGGAAAGGGGATTGGTGCCGGCCAATCAGGTGCAATCACTTTCTCAGACCAAATGACAGTGGTGGGTGTAGTCTTCATTGGGCGTGGGGCCTTGTTTGGCGTGCTCCAAATCCAACCTATGTTATATAAAGGGCTGCGGTAGTCAGGGTGGCTTGGCCTGGTAATAGGCCGGGTTATTTTCAGCAAGTCCTTGCCTGTGGTGATTTTGAGGGGGGAGGAGGAGGAGATATTGTGCCAAATTGCCCCAGACCCCACTCAGGCTATGTTTTGATGTGGGCTGTATATGTTTCGCATTTTGTTCTTCTAAAGTGTGTTTTGGTGTGTATTATTGTACAATGGTCGTGTGTTTATGGTTTGGGAGCATCTGATGATCTTCGCCTTGTAATCCTAACAAACGTCAATTGCTCTGCTCTTCCAAATCTGCACTTGGCTATAATTTTGCTTATTTAGACTGAAGTGCAGTTTTAGGACAAACATAATCAGAAATGTGTGTGTGGGGGATTTGGGGAGGTGGGAGGTGTTTGTTTTTATGGCACTTTATGTATTTTTATTTTGATCTGGGGCCTGTTTTGTGGATAGATAATCCTACATCTAACTGATGGTGTGTGCTAAGTTTATGGCCCTGAAAATGTTCCCCGATTCATATTAACCATTTGTTTGCTGTACCCTGTACAAGCACTCTTCATTAGAAGGTATAATCTTTTAGATTGTAAGCTCTTATGAGCAGGGCTGTTCTATTCTAGCAACATCAATTCTGCTTTTTTTTTTTTCCACCAAGAAATTGAATGTACCTAACTACCTACTTGTTGCTACCATCAAAATAAATGGTTAATATGTATTGGATCAATAAACATTTGGACTAGGTATTGTTTGATTTTTTTTTTCTTGGGTTATTTCATGTTCTAGTTGAATGTACTCGCACCCTTACCACTTTTTTTGCTACCTATATAATATGCACAAATCTTCCTTGTTTCAGTGCACATATGCAAGTATGTGCAAAATGCCAAACTAAAAGCCCCCTATTGCACCACCAGACTGAATGTTATGTACCAATGAATAGGTCGTGTTCAATGTGCAGCTAGTTATTATTTTTACACAATCCTCTTAACATTAATCATTTGGGCCTTCAATTTATGTTGCCTTTGGCCCTTTACTGCAAAACAACATATATTCACCAATGTCAGATATATATTCACGCTGCAGGGGAAAAGTGCTATGGCGCACAATGAGGCGCCGAAGCAGCTGTCATACCGGAAATGCCCCCCTTCCCTCAGGTGTCCCCATGAGAGTTCTGCTTCCTTTCCCTCAGGTGTCCCCAAGAGAGTGCTCCCCTTACCTCAGGTGTCCCAATCAGAGTGCCCACTTACATCAGGTGTCCCCATGAGAGTTCCCCCTTATATAAGGTGTCCCCATGAGAGGGCCCCCTTACATCAGGTGTCCCCATGAGAGTTCCCCCTTACATCAGGTGTCCCCATGAAAGTGGCCCCCTTACTGCAGGTGACATCAAGGGCATTGAGATGACAAAGGGAAGGATCTTTGGTCTCTTTTTAGAACATCAAAAATGTAGTCTTTCCTGTTTGAAGTCGAAAGCACCTTAGTTACATTCCAACGTCTCCAACACACCCAATATTCTCCATCGTTTCTGTGTTCTGCAGCCTGAATGTCTCAAGAAATAAGTCGGACCTGGAAGGTAAGGCTAAATGTTACCCTATATATCTGATATTATTATTATTATACAGGGTTTATATAGCACCAACAGTTTGCACAGCGCTTTACAAAATGAAGGCAGACATTACAGCTACAATACATACATGGAGATGAGTTGGTTCAAGTTAGATGTCCACTGTCAGCTCCATATCCCCACTATGGGTGGAGGGTAAGGAGAAGGTGAAGGAGGGAGGGAAAGAGAGACCACTGCTACATCCAGCAGAAGATCCACAGGAACACCGGGACGGTTAGTACTTCAAGGCAGCCTTCAGGGCAGAACAGAAGCGAGTCTCCAATGTCACATATGGAAAAAAAAAAGATTGAGAAGGCGCCACCAAGTGCAGTCCACCAACCCTCCACCACAAACACTGTATATAGGATACTGATATAGTCAGGGCTTTTTTTCTCAGAGGAAAGGTGGTGGAACTCCCCCACCCAAACCTGGCCACGCCCCCATCAAACCCTAGGACCACCCCTTTAGAGAACAGGAATGCAAGTAAAATTTGGGAGGGGCTATAAAAGTAAATGTATGGAATTAACACCGCCCCCCCCCCCACATTAGTAAGAATAGCGAGTAACACTGCCCCCCCCCCACATTAGCAAGAAAAGCGAGAAAAATTGTATCGCCGCTCCTTACCTGATGCTGACGATCCGCGCTATGGTAGGATCGACGAGCAGAGGGCGTGATGACGTCAGCGCGCACCGCCGGGTGTACTAAGATACACCTTTCCTATGGGGGTGGCCGCGCGCCCCCGATGTTTACACGCTGGCGGTAGAGGGGGGGGGTGAAGCGTGCATGTCCCCGCTCACCGGCTGTGAGCAGCGGCAGTGACAGGTGCCGGGCACGCGCAAGCATGACATAAACAAGCCGCGTCCGGCACCTGTCACTTTCGCTGCTCTGCATAGCTTGTCAGCTCTGCAGAGGCAGTCGGTGAGCGGGGACAAGAAGAAAAAGGTGGCGGAACGCAGTACCGCCGCGTTCCGGCAGAAAGAAAGCCCTGGATATAGTATTACATGAGGCAGGGGGATCCCCCCCAGATGTGTAATAGAAGGGATCTGTGTGGTTTAGAATCACTCTGTGGGTCTGGGTTACTGAACTGCAATCTGTATTCTTACTGGTATAAAGTATTGTAGTTTTCCTGCCCCAGTACCTCCTGTATGGAATGGGAGTATTTCTGTGACATGCTTCATAGTTTTTGTACCTCTCATCCTTATATGACGTATGAGAAAAGGAAAAACCAACTTTTTAATTCGACCTTTAAATTGAACTGTTACAGAAGTAAAGTTATAATTTAAGGGATCTTGAAACCTAAAAGTGATACTTCTAGAGTCTGATAATACATTCCAGCAGGCGAATCGTGTGTTGTAGAAACCGAGCTCAGCAGTCAGTGAGCGATGGGAAGGCAAGCATCTGCAGCTGGGAGATTCTGGACCTTTTACTTACTTACATAGTTGAAAAACACACCCATATATATATAAAATTTGTTTTTTGTTTTTTTAAAAGAGCTCCTCTAGGATGGCTGACCATCGTCTTATCGTCTTGATAACGCCCTGTGGGTGGGGCGAAACGCGTTGACGCACTTCCGGTTGCCTGGTCCGTCGTCTGACGTCATTTCCGGTGAGTGGAGCGCACGCTGAGCGGTGCGTTCCAAGGGGCCATCTTAGCCTAAGTAGAAGAGTCTGTAGCTGAGGTCTGTCATCCTGCTGCACACTAAACTGTGAGGTCCTTGTATAATCGGTGTACATGAAAAGTGGACCATTTCTGAAGAGAATCGCTGTTGTTTTGAATAAAAAGTGGGCTATATCCCGCAAAAGAATGTGAGTGGTCTGGAGAGATTAATTTGAGGAGAAGTTACTGCGGTATCACGCTATGGTCTTTTCTTCTTCCTGATTTTCCTTTGGGGGATTCGGTGAGAGGAGTAAGCAGAAGAGGTACCTAGACATAAGAGGAAAGAGCACTTGGAGGTCCCAGACAAAGTAAAGGGGGTCCAGGAGCCCTTAACAATCCTGAAAGGCGTGTGACTCACCATTATCTGGTGAGTGCGGTTAATGTTGATTTCTGCACTGGTGGATGGTGAAGGGATCAGTAACACGGAAGAATCAGATGGAAAATATATTACAATTTAATTTGATGTAATTTTGTCACGGGACTGTAATTATATTTATATATATATTTTCTGGGGTTTTTTTGATTTTTTGTCACTTTGCTTTTTTGTCACTGGACTTATAATTTTTATATATGTTTTTATATCAATATATTTTATATATAATTTATTATATATATCTTTATTAGCACATTAATGTTTTTTTAAACTGAGTAATGTAATTGATCATGTGGGTTTGCGCTGGTTTTCATTGTTAAAAGTTTTTGGTCTTTTGTACCTGTGCACAGCAGCATCTCACGGGGATTTGTATGGTAAATAGGAAGTCCTGAGCGCTGAGGTTTTGTTTTTTTACATATTGTGATGATTATGGCTTACAGCCCATGAAAACCCAAAATCCACAATCTCAGAAAATGAGAATATTGTGAAAAGGTGCAATATTCTAGTCTCAAAGTGTCCCACTCTAATCAGCTAATTAAGCCATAACACCTGCAAAGGGTTCCTGAGCCTTTAAATGGTCTCTCAGTCTGATTCAGTAGGAATCACAATCATGGGAAAGACTGCTGACCTAGCAGTTGTGCAGAAAACCATCATTGACACCCTCCATAAGGAGGGAATGCCTCAAAAGGGAATTGCAGAAGAAGTTGGATGTTCCCAAAGTGCTGTATCAAAGCACATTAATAGAAAGTTATGTGGAAGGGAAAAGTGTGGAAGAAAAAGGTGCACAAGCAGCAGGGATGACCGCAGCCTGGAGACGATTGTCAGGAAAAGGCCATTCAAAAGTGTTGGGGACTTTCACAAGGAGTGGACTGAGTCTGGAGTCAGTGCATCAAGAGCCACCACACACAGACGAATCCTGGACATGGGCTTCAAATGTCGTATTCCTCTTGTCAAGCCGCTCCTGAACAACAAACAACGTCAGAAGCGTCTTACCTCAGCCAAAGAAAAACAGACCTGGTCTGTTGATCAGTGGTCCAAAGTCGTCTTTTTTGATGAGAGCAACTTTTGCATCTCATTTGGAAACCAAGGACCCCGAGTATGGAGGAAGAATGGAGAGGCACACACTGCAAGTTTCCACAGTCTGTGTTGATTTGGGGAGCCATGTCATCTGCTGGTGTTGGTCCACTGTGCTTCATTAAGTCCAGGGTCAACGCAGTCGTCTACCAGGAGATTTTGGAGCACTTCATGCTTCCTTCCACAGACGAGCTTTATGGGGATGCTGACTTCATTTTCCAGCAGGACTTGGAACCTGCCCACACTGCAAAAAGCACCAAAACCTGGTTCAATGACCGTGGGATTACTGTGCTTGATTGGCCAGCAAACTCGCCTGACCTGAACCCCACAGAGAATCTATGGGGCATTGCCAAGAGAAAGATGAGAGACATGAGACTGAACAATGCAGAAGAGCTGAAGGCCGCTATTGAAGCATCCTGGTCTTCCATAACACCTCAGCAGTGCCACAGGCTGATAGCTTTCATGCTGCAAAAGGGGCCCAAACCAAGTACTGAGTACATATGCATGCTTATAATTTACAGATGTCCGATATTGTTCTATGTACAATCCTTGCTTTATTGATTGCACGTAATATTCTAATTTTCTGAGATTGTGGATTTGGGGTTTTCATGAGCTGTAAGCCATAATCATCACAATGATGACAAATCACGGCTTGAACTATCTTGCTTTGCATGTAATGAGTCTATCTCATATATTAGTTTCACCTTTTAAGTTGCATTACTGAAATAAATTAACTTTTGTACGATATTCTAATTATTTGAGTTTCACCTGTATTATAAATAAGGCCCTATTCACACTGTCCTGCTGAGTATGTTCCTGCGTGCATTACCACAATGCAAGTCACAGCATGATACTTATGATGGTGCGATTCAGTGACATTCATTCTGAATAGCACCCCAATACACCTCACCACCAGAGGGGGCTCTGCACAGCAGAGCAATGCGTGGTAATGCTGTACAGTACAGTGCTCTGTCAGAAAAGGTTCAGATCTGATTTCTGGAATGCTGAGGTGCATGTCAGTCCAGTCCTTCTGAATAGACTGCATAACACAGCGCACATTAACATGTGCAAAAAATAGCATGCTTTATACTACATGTCTTAGTGGTCAGGTGTGTCCAATCCTCATACTTGACCACTTCGGGGCTGCTGAGATTTCTGTACCAGGACACAGAGCACTGCCCCGGGGGGGGGGGGGGGGTACATACCGCAGTCTGGGGGACTCCTCACTAGGATGAGGAGTCTTATCTTCTTAGAGAGACCACCCACCCATACAGTCCTGGGAATGGCAAAACACGGGACAAAAGACATCTTTGCTAACCCCTTTTATAGTGCTATTAAGAATTCATGGCAGCACAAGTTCGATGTCCATTTTGCAATGTTTTTAGTTCATTTCTGAGAACGCCGAAGTGTGAAAGTCAGCAGGCTTCCTCCATCCACACTATACAGCATGGATGGATAAGTCCCCTCCGCTGGACTATTGCATGGACAGCATGTGTGTAGATCACACAACAGCGATATGATCTGTGAAAGTAATATGTGGCAATTATAGGAAAAGACCCATTCATCGGTGACCTCCCTCATGTATAGGGGCTCATTCACTGGTGAATTCACTCATATATATAGGGGCCTAGCACTGGTAATCATCCTCCCTCCCTAGTGGCACATTCACAGTCGGGGAGCAGAGAAAGCCTTCCTCCCTCCCCAACAACCAGCTGGAGTGGAAGATGTGGGGTCCCCAGCAGAAGTTCTGGCATCAGGGAAGTGTGTTGCCAACCTATGCCCAGCACCTTCAGCAGCTCTAGGGAGAGGAGATAGTGAATCTCTATCCCCCGCCACCAGCTCCTGGGGATTTAACAGACTTCTGCTGAGAAGGAACAACCCAGTGAACCTCAAGCAGAAGAGCTGGCATCAGAGCAGAGCACTTCTAATCTCTCCCCAGTGATAGGCCATGGCAGATCTAGATAGTCTACCTTTGAGGGGGGAGAAATGTGACAGACCCAACCAGGACAGGGGGTTTGGAGGGGACTAGGGGCTAGCCTTCTACCCACTGATTATGGCCCATGGAGGATACCAGGGATTTTGTCTGCTTCTCCTGGTCAGAGCACGAAAGAGAGCTTAGTTCAGCCTCTCGAGCAGATGGAGCGGACAGATCAATCTCTAATGGTGGACAACAACATGTTGAACGTTGAGAGCGAGACTTGCAGTAATTCTCCAAATAAAGACAATAAAGCTTCCCTTCTGAAGTGGATAGAAAGGTATATTTATCTTGGACAGGTTAATGGTCAGAGGAAATATGGTGGCCTTCCTGGAAACTGAGTAAGAGAAGCTCGTTTACTTGAGGCAGAAATATTTATCAACAATCTCCTTCAAGAAATCTATGAAGATAAATTAATTACACTTTTCAGACTGCTGGAACACTGTATGAGTTTTGTCCTTTGTTGACTTTTTTAGTGGACAGATTTCTCAAGTGACAGCCAAATACCTGAAAGTCAACATTACAGATGAGCGAATTTTTCAAAAATTCGATTCGCCTGATTCGCCGAATTTTCCGAAAAAATTTGATTCGATTCGAATTTATTCGCCGCGAATTTTACTTATAAAAAGGGTTTCTAGGCTTCAGAGAGCCTTTATATTAGTGCAGAACACTGTACCTTTAATTTAAATGTCCTTGGAGTCTGCTGGGGAAGAGAAATAATACTGTCAGTCAGTATGACATGCAGATGAGTGCCGTCGATCTTAGAATCACCGCACACTTCACTCATTTGGGCAGTCACGGGGCCAAAGAAGAAGAAGGAGAAGAAGAAGAAGAAGAAGAAGAATGAAAAGAATGAAAAGAAGAAGAAGAAGAATGAAAAGAATGAGAAGAAGAAGAAGAAGAATGAAAAGAATGAAAAGAAGAGGAAGAAGAATGAAAAGAATGAAAAGAAGAATGAAAAGAATGAAAAGAAGAATGAAAATAAGAAGAAGAATGAAAAGAATGAAAAGAAGAATGAAAATAAGAAGAAGAATGAAAAGAAGAATGAAAAGAATGAAAAGAAGAATGAAAATAAGAAGAAGAATGAAAAGAAGAATGAAAAGAATGAAAAGAAGAATGAAAATAAGAAGAATGAAAAGAAGAATGAAAAGAATGAAAAGAAGAATGAAAAGAAGAAGAAGAATGAAAAGAAGAATGAAAATAAGAAGAAGAATGAAAAGAAGAATGAAAAGAATGAAAAGAAGAATGAAAATAAGAAGAAGAATGAAAAGAATGAAAAGAAAAATTAAAATAATAAGAAGAATGAAAAGAAGAATGAAAAGAATGAAAAGAATGAAAAGAAGAATGAAAATAAGAAGAATGAAAAGAAGAATGAAAAGAATGAAAAGAAGAATGAAAATAAGAAGAAGAATGAAAAGAAGAATGAAAAGAATGAAAAGAAGAATGAAAATAAGAAGAAGAATGAAAAGAATGAAAAGAAGAATGAAAAGAAGAAGAAGAATGAAAAGAAGAATGAAAATAAGAAGAAGAATGAAAAGAAGAATGAAAAGAATGAAAAGAAGAATGAAAATAAGAAGAAGAATGAAAAGAAGAATGAAAAGAATGAAAAGAAAAATGAAAATAAGAAGAAGAATGAAAAGAAGAATGAAAAGAATGAAAAGAAGAATGAAAAGAATGAAAAGGAGAATGAAAATAAGAAGAAGAATGAAAAGAATGAAAAGAAGAATGAAAAGAAGAAGAAGAATGAAAAGAAGAATGAAAAGAATGAAAAGAAGAATGAAAAGAAGAAGAAGAATGAAAAGAAGAATGAAAAGAAGAAGAAGAATGAAAAGAAGAATGAAAATAAGAAGAAGAATGAAAAGAAGAATGAAAAGAATGAAAAGAAGAATGAAAAGAATGACAAGAAGAATGAAAAGAAGAATGAAAATAAGAATGAAAAGAATGAAAAGAAGAATGAAAATAAGAAGAAGAATGAAAAGAAGAAGAATGAAAAGAATGAAAAGAAGAATGAAAAGAATGAAAAGAAGAATGAAAATAAGAAGAAGAAGAATGAAAATAAGAATAATTCCAGTAAAGCAAAAAGTGTATGTGCAGAGTTCCTCTATTTCTGACAATGAAAAGAATGAAAAGAAGAATGAAAATAAGAAGAAGAATGAAAAGAAGAATGAAAAGAAGAATGAAAAGAAGAAGAAGAAGAATGAAAATAAGAATAATTCCAGTAAAGCAAAAAGTGTATGTGCAGAGTTCCTCTATTTCTGACATTTCTCTGACAGTTCTTTCACATTTACAGCGATTGAAACATCTGTATCCTAAATGGAAACAAATACATACAATGTTTCAACCGCTGTAAATGTGAAAGAACTGTCAGACAGCTGTCAGAAATAGCGGAGCTCACTGCAGGGACATTTTTGCCGGCTTTTGAAGGGATGAAAACGGCCGATCAGGAAAAATTCGATTCGACCATCCGAAGTCGGCAAAAATTCGGATTCGCCGCGAATCGAATTTTTCCTGAAATTCGAAACGAATTCCACTTCGCCTGATTCGATTCGCTCATCTCTAGTCAACATGTGTACTGTACTTTGCATATCCAGAACTGTGGACTTCTTGCTGGATTGTCTTGGTGGGCTCCCTGACTAAATCAAAGCTGGTCTGAGTGCTACATAGTTACATAGTTAGTCTGGCTGAAAAAAGACATGTCCATCCAGTTCAACTATTAAAAAAAAAAATTAAAAGTTATAATCATATACCCAGTTGATCCAGAGGAAGGCAAAAGGCACAGCAAAGCACGATCCAATTCGCTTCTGCAGAGAAAAAAATTCCTTCCTGATCCCCGATAGACAATTGGATATTCCCTGGAACAACTTTACCTATAAATGTTAGTATCCAGTTATATTCTGTGTATCTAAGAAACATTCCAGGACTTTTTTTAAAGCAATTCGCAGAGCTGGCCAGAACCAACTCTTGAGGTGTCTATTCCACATTTTCACAGCTCTTATTGTGAAGAAACCTTTCCATGTTTGGAGATTCATTTTCGTTTCCTCCAGACAAGTGCCTGGCTGTTGATTAGCTTACGGTTTAATTAGGTTACTGTTACCTGCCAGGAATGGGCCCTGCTGTTAAAAATTAACAATTAGATAAAAAATTGAAATGAGATGCACCTGTCCAACAGGTGCAGAAAAATTGGGCCTTGGGTGTTGGTGGTGGCCTAAGCCAAAAACATTATTGGAAGAAAGCATAATCAGGATTCAGGAATAAGATAGGTAGTCTTCAGGGGATCCCAGATCCCTAACAAATGTAATCAGTTACATCAGCTTCGGGGGCAAGATAGTTGCTGTTGATCCAGGATTGATTCATTTTGATAAATGTCAGCTGGTCAACGGAGTCTGTGGACAGACGCACTCTTTTATCTGTCACAGAACATCCAGCAGCAATAAATATCCATTCGGAAAGAACACTGGATGCAGGACAGGCCAGTAGCTCGATGACATATTGAGCAGGTTCTGGCTAGTGATCCATCCTCAATACCCAGTAACCCAGTGGATGCTCAGTTGGAAAGGTCTCCAAGTCTGCTTTTGCCCTTAGATAATCCTGCACTATATGATGCAGACTCTGCCGATGAGTGCTTATACCTAACAGCCCTGGGTGCTCAGGACTAAAGAATTGTTTAAAGGCATCGGTCAGCCAGCTGCCTTCTCCACCGCTCTTCCTTTGACCGATCGAAGCCTCAGAAACACGTTGTCCAGGAAATGGTAACCTCCCATTGTCTGGAAAGGTGCTTATGCAAATTTTTCTTCGAGGCGTCCTCAAGATGTTTTATCCTCTGCTCCCTCTGCGAAGACTGGATGAGCTCTGCAACTTTACCCTTGTAAAGTGGATCAGGCAGGGTTGCCAACCAGCATTGATGCCTCTCCTAGATACATGGTACCCATACCCATTCACCAAAAAAGTGTAAAATGTGAATAAAAACACAACAACAGTTTTTGACAAGTCTATATTTAATTTAAAAAAATGGTTCCATTATTGTAATCCATTGTCAATCATGGTGTTCAGCGTTGTCATGATGACGCTGACTTGCCGGGAAACAAAAACCTGATGCTCGCAGACCCGCTGAGCACTTGCCGCTATCTGACATTTGTGAGTCAGATGTAAATAATTGGGCGGAGCTGGCGGTGACGCCACTGCAAGCTCTGCGCAACTGTGCTGTGACTGGCCAAAGCATTGCACCTGTGGTTATGTGCTTTGCTTTGGCCAGTCACAATGCACTGTCAAAGCGCAGTGCATTGTGGAGTACGGCTGGCAAACAGCCTGCCGAATGCCCGTACCATTTGTCTGTTCGCCGAACACACAAACGGCCGATTTCCGAGGACATCACTACTTAGGTCCAGAGAAACTGAACTTGCAGTGAATAGGCTATTTGCCTTTAGTAAATCAATCCCATTGCCCCCTTCAAATACTGATTTTCCAAGACCCCTCTGTGAACTGTGAGTTTCAGCCTGGACAAGGTCGTCTAGGGTGAAGATGCCAAATGGCGCCTCTACCCTCTTCCCAAAATATATGTGTATTATGTGTCAGCCCCCCTCTCAAAAATTCAAGCACTATAGGAGAGCTATAGGATCGCAGCATTGGGACCCCACACTACAGATGCCACTGGCTGCTAGATTGCCACTGTGCAGTGTTTGCTTGCCCACTCCCTATCCATATTCTTTGCTGGGAGGAGATGGGGGAGGGTAAACAAACACTGCACAGTGGCCATCCCGCAGTCCTGGTCCAGGAAGACTGCAGTGGCAAGAGGTGGAGCTGAAGGGGAGAGAGAACACAACCTGTCCCTTCTTCCAACTCTCTTCTCCTCTCCAGATCTGGCTTGTCCCCTCCAGAGCTAAGCTGACAGGAGTAGTGAAGTTGCCGTCACTACTCCTGTCAGTTTGTATGTAGGAACTGTCCATGTGGTGCCCCCCACCCACCTCACATGATACCACTGAATCCAGGGCAACCGCCCCTTCCGCCCAACCCTTGTCCTGGGTGCAGGCACAGGCAACCTGCTTTTGGGGTGTCGGTAAATTTAAATCGACACCCACAGCAGAACGCAAAACACAGTGCGATTGCAATGCGGTGCGGGAAACGCAGTATTTCCTGCACTGTATAAGTGTGAGCTGGGGCTAACTGTAGTCTAACAGAGCTGCTGATTTGGGACAAATATAGAAATGAATATGTTGGAGGCAAGTATGACTGGAGGGGGCCCATTGCTCCTTCATAGTGACCAGGACAAAAAGAGAGAGACTCTACCCAGCTTGGACACTGACAGCAATAAAAATCTGACCCCAGATATAACAGATGAGCTCGTGTCACGTAAATAGATGTAGGAAAAAAAAGACACGACACTCCTTTAACCCCCCTGGCGGTATTCCCGAGTGTAGTTCGGGGTAAAGTTTCAGTACCACAAGAGGTAACCCTGAGCTACACTCGGGCTTACCATGTGGTGTTGCTCAGGGATTCCCTGCAGCGCTTACCTTGTCCTTCGCTCCCGCGATGCGTCCCCTGCAGCGTCCCCGGCCATCTCCTCCGGCATCCGGCTTACGTGTTCCGGTCCCTCTGACGTTGGGATGTACAGGGGCCGGAACCAGTGGCAAATTTAAAAATTTTAAAAACTGTCATTTTCTAATAAACGAATATTATATAGTACAACTGTTTCAAACCATTTCACATACATTTTGTCCCGAGTGCTTTGTCCGGCGCCCTGCCTGCATTTTTACTGTTCTTTCTGCCTGGAAACTGAGAAACGTCCATGGCGTCCAAAAAGCGTCCCTTTAGGTCAAAAGCGGGTTTAGACCGGCTAGAGAACAGCGATAGTAAATCAGAACCACTTGCAGGATTGAGTGATAATGATTCGTGGGGGAAATTCGTCATCAGACACTGAAAACGATTCTACGACTTTGCTCAGTAATGTGCGAACTTGGCGCTCTATTTCAAATTTCAGTGTTTTTGGGTTGATTATATTATTGAATTAAAATTAATTATTATATTGTTATTTTTTTATGATTATTTATTAAATTATAATTTATGATTTCGTGTTTCAAGTTTTATCATATCCGGAATGTTTACTAGACTCTTGTTCGGAATGATTTCAGTGAGTTATTCCTAAAAATTACAGCCTACAATAAAAAAACTACATATTTCCATGCAAAATAATGGTACCGCTTTCAGCATCAAAAATCTGAAATAATCATACCGCCAGGGAGGTTAACACTGTGTACGAAAAGGTCCATAGGCTCCACTTTTTGGTGGTTGGGGGGGGGGGTGGAAAAAGGCATGTTTTTTGCAACCCACAAACCACCCCCCCTTAAGCTGTAATTGGCAGTGGGCAGGGATGTTTACGTTCCACGGTCACGATGCTTCAAAGCTTACCAAACATGTAGCGATCAGAGGGTGCCAAGCCCCCCGAACGCTACACATTCAAGCCATTGGGTAAGAGCTGAAAATTCCCCACCAACGCATCCAATGCACATTTTGGTGGTTGGGGGGTGAAAAAATGCATGTTTTTTGCAGCCCACCCACCGCCCCCCTTAAGCTGTAATTGGCAGTGGGCAGGGATGTTTACGTGCCACGGTCACGATGCTTCAAAGCTTACCCAACATGTAGCGATCAGAGGGTGCCAAGCCCCCCGAACGCTACACATTTAAGCCATTGATTAAGAGCTGAAAATTCCCCACCAACGCGTCCAATGCACATGGATGCGGTGTGTTTGTCATCAATAATAGGGATAAAACTGATGGTGGGAAGGCAACGCATTGTTTCCTCACTGCCTGACAGTAACCTCTGTAGCATAATCCGAATGCGGATCGGGCATCAGAGTAAAGGGAGATTTAGACGCACTTCTGAATCTACCCTAAAAGCCTTCATAGGTCATTAGTTTTGAGATAACCATGAATGGCAGCCCTACAGTTATTGCTGTCACTTTTGTGTGCAGAAATACTTATGATGTATACTGCAATTGGCATTTTGTATGTAACCACAACAGCCATGTGCGTGTATGTTTTTGTGTATGTGGTCTTAAAAAATGGTGGAGTTTTCTGTTAATGATTTTTCTTAAATTTACTTTTGTATTTACTCCGTGATCAGTCATTTGACACAGCTGATCACGTGGTAAAAGTCCACTGTGATTGGCTTTTTACCTCATCATGTGATCAGCTGTGTCCATAGAACACAGCAATCACGGAGATCGCCGGGTGCCGCGCCACTGAGGGGCTTGCGGTAGGGTGCGTTCTGGGAGGACGTCATATGATGACGTCATTCGGCTAAAGCGCGGTTACCAAGTGGTTAACTAAAGCCTCCTGGTGCTCCGTCCTACTCATGGACTCCATTTCTGCGCACATACTGGATATACAGCGCTGCAAAGCTGGAGGGATGAAGAGTCTAATCCTTCGTACACATGATAAGAAAATCATCCGAAAAATTTTGCAGAAGCACTGATCGAAAGATTTTCTCTTCGTTGATGAGCAGGATGTTTTAACCGCTAACGATATTGTGAACGAAAAAATCCGGTTGAATGACAGTGAAAAATTTTGTCGTTTCGCATGCGAATGACCGATTTTCTATGCAGTGGTATGACGGCCGTACGAAAAAATCTATCAAGTGCTATCACACATGAGTGGAAACAGAAGATGTCCCAGATTTTTATGTCCAAGGAATCTTCGTAAACAAGAAAGAAAAATCCAAATGTTAAAAGTAGATTGGCCTAATGAGATAATGAAACCAGAATTCTTCATATTATATTGTATGTATCACTATTTATGTACTGTATATAGGGAATGTAATAAACGATATTATACTCATTGCTGGTAAATGTGTATATCGCTCGTTCTGGCTGGAAGGGCACACCGCCTCACTTCCACTTGTACAGAAGACGTCAACACTATGTACTGCCCGACGAACAATTTTGGTTAATGTGGGCCACGTTTTTGACCAACGAACAAATGCCTCTCGGTCGTTGGATGACCGATCGGTCGATTTTCTAATCGTGTATTCCCACCTTAAGGCTCCATGAATACGAGCAATTTTTTTCTGCTCCTAGAAGCTAAATAGTGTTCTCCTATGTGTCCATGCACACTGCTTTAGGCTATTAGTGTTTTTAGAGCTTCAGCTTCTTGGAGCAGAAAACAAAATAGTTTTTGTAGTTTTTTGCAGTGTTTTTCCAGAAGAAAAAAATGCTAAATGTTACTTTTTTTTTTAGCTTTTTCTTCTTTTTTTTTCTGCATGTAGTGTAAAAATGCTAATAAAATGGCAACGCTCCTAAACGGTACTACAATGATACTAAAACACTAAAAAATGTTATTAACAGCGATTTTTATCCAGGGTTTTTACTAGCGTTTTTTGAGCTTAAAAACCCGCTAGTGTACTTGGAGCATAATAGTGTTTTGTAAGGAACTTTGACCTGTATTTCTTATTTTATAAGATGATTGTTTTGCCATCTAAAATGTGGTGACCACGTCCAATTTTCCCCAATTCCATTATAGATCTGGTAAGATGTCTGGAAGATGATCCCACGTGTGGCGGCAAAAAGCTGGCCGCACTCCATTAGCATTTTAGAGAAATGTTGTGTTCGGAACATTTGCTACATTTTGTATTAGTTAATAGGGTTGAATTGACCATCGTTTTCACCTGTAGTGATGAAAAAAATAATTGAAGGAGCAGGTCAGAATTTTGTTTTTTTCTTGAATGAAATTCTAACCATGAATGTGGTTTTCATTTGGGAAATTTCACTCAATCCAAATTGAATTTTAAAAGCAAATGCAATTTTGGAGTGCATTCGAAAAACATCAATGAAGTCTCTGTTGCCATCATCGAGTGTACTGATTGGATTCCACATATGATCCCATGCAGAGAGCAGATCCATAGTAAAACCTTTACAAACTCTACTGCTGAATCCGACCTCCAGAATAATCTGCGTTGTTCTTCTTAGTCTGTCTTGAACAACAACTTGAACAGTCACATTCCAGTTACTTGGCCTCACCTAAAAGTCTCCATGTTTTTTCTTCGATCTGCTAGAATGTGGCTTCAAAAACCAGTCTGATCTGTAAGGTAAGATGACATGTATCCCTATATAACAGAAGTAGTAGTACATTAGGCAGGACGGGTCATCCTGATATGTAATAATAGATATTTGTAGGTTATACAAACCTTGATTCTCTCTTTGTATTCTGCTTAGTCCTAACAGACCTAATCTCTTAAGCCCGTTAAGTAGCGATGGACTGAACACCCCCCTGTGCGATTTGCGGTCAAACATTCGAATGTAATGCAAACTTCAAACTTAAAGCAAGTCTAAGGGATTCGAAGAGCACCCATCTTGAAGGCTTATATGCAAATTATTAGTTATAAAAGGGGAATGGGGACTCGGGTTCTGCATTGAGGGACATGAATCAGTGAAATTATTTTTCAAAAAGTACAGTTTTTAACCACTTGCCAACCAGGCTATAGCCGAATGACGGCTACAGCTTGGTTACCCAGTTCTGGGATGGTGTCATATGACATCCTGACAAGAACACGCCCTCCCGCACGCCCCAGGGGGTGCGCACCCGGCAATCTCTGTGACCGCTGTGTCCTACAGACACAGCTGATCACGTGATATGGTAAAAGGCCAATCACAGCGGCCTGTATGAGGATACCACATGTGTGAGACTTTTTGGGAGCCTAGCCACATACAGGAGCCTGAAATCCAATGACCACTTTGAAAGCCTGAAGGTGCGTAACTTCCTCATTTCACTTCCTCACTACCTATCACAGTTTCGGAAGCCCTGAAATGCTAGGATAGCACCAAACCCCCCCCAAATGAACCCTTTTCGGAAAGTAGACACCCCAAGGAAATTAAAAAGAGGCATGGTGAGTATTTTGCAGATCTGATTTTTTTCTTACAAGGTTTTGAAATATATATAAAAAAAAAAGAAAAAATGTGTTTTTTCTTTCTTTGTGGCAGCAAACGAGATCTGCAAAATACTCACCATGCTTCTTATCAAATTCCTTGGGGTGTCTGCTTTCCAACTGCAACTCATTTGTTTTAGTAATGCCCATGTTGAGTGTTAGGCCAAAAAAAAATTTAAATTCGGAAACCGTAATGGGTTTTCATGTGAATGGTCTGGCAAAGTTTGAATTTGAGTTAGCGGCGATAAATTGTTGTGCATCTAAATTGCTTTGATCCACAATCAGTGCATACATATCTTCCATGAAAAACAGCTCCAAAAAAGGGGAGTAGTTAAATTTGCCATTTCCACCTGAATTCCAGGTTGGGCAGTGAATGCGGGAAGTGAATGCAGACTTTTTGGGCTGCCAATCGGGATTTGCAAGTACATCCGGAAGCATACTAGGGGCTCTACGGGCCTGTGTGCAAATTCTTGGTGGTTGCAGGACAATACTTGCGCTCACCACCGCACCAACTTGTACTGCACTTATGGGACTTGCCACGTCACCAAGTCATACTGCAGTGCTGGTATGTGAAAGACCAGGATGTACTAGGCCACTGGTGCTCGTGAGTTCATCAAAAGGTAGCGTGGCACTAGTACTAGCACTCTGCTGCATATGAGAGTCATCAAAATTTACCGGTAAGTGCTAGCAGAGATCAGGCCTGATTCTGCAAACACTGCCTTTTTGTGTGCAATGTATCAAGTAATAGTGACCTACTGACACTGCACTTGCTGGGGGAGAAGGGGAGGGGTAAGCGTAGGGGCTAAACGCAGGTGCTGACAGGTGTCGGGGCTGATCCCCCTAATGCTACGTTTTTGGGGACACTATACTAATGTGAGGGGATTGGGGGGGAGATTGGAGGGGGGGGAGATTGTGCAAGGAAAGGGGATTGGGATGGATTTGTGTTGGGAGGGGGAATTGGGGTGAATTTATGTTAGGAGGGGAGACTGGGGAGAGAATTGTGCTTGAGAGGGGGAATTGGGGGGGGGGGCAGTTGTACTAGGAGAGGGGATTGGGGTGGACTAGTGTAAGGAGGGGGAATTGGGGGGAGGTTGGGCATAGAGGGGGGATTTGGGTGGGGAGGAAGGATTTGTGCTGGACAGGGATTTAGGGGATTTGTGTTAGGAGGTGGGATTGGGGGGATTTAAGCTAGGAGAGGGGATTTGGGGGAGGGGATGCGTGCTAGGAGGGGTGAAGTAGAACTACAGGTGAAGTTTCATAATTTTTTTTTGGGGGGGGGGGATGCACAACAGTCTAGCCCCGCCCTAATCTCAGCACATACTTGAATGCAGTAAGATACCGCTTTGTGAATTCTCCCCCGCATGCTTACATGAATGCTCTGCACGCCGCCGTCATACCCCGCGTGTTGCTGTACGAAGTGTGAACAAGGCCTTGGAGGACTCTCACATGGCTTTTATTATTTGTTGATAAATTCTTTTTCATCCATTTACCAACATTCACATGATCTCTATTACCAGCGCAGATCATCAGAAAGGCGATGATTGTGTCCCGTGTCTCGTGTACTCGACAATCTGATTGCTGCTATCCCCAATGGAGAGACCCAACCAACAGGAATTACCTGGTAAGCATCAATAAGTTGTTCTATTTTTTTTATATCATCTTTACATTAACCACTTCCCGTCCGGCCCATGTACATAAACAGCCAGGCGGGAGCAGTGCGGGAGCGGGTGGCCGTTTATAAACTGCCTCCGCATTCTCTGCCTGCCCGGAGCGCGCGAAACCGCGATCCGGTACCCGCTGTATGGGACCTCTGTGTGAGGTCCTAATCATGTGATCACTGATTGGTCTACCAGTGATCACATGAATAGTAGTAAGCAAGTAAGCAAGATGTCGCTTCCTGACATCATTGCTTACTACTATTGAAAACTGTGAATGATCACAGAGATCAACAGCCTTGTACCATGTGACAAGCAGTGACCAATCACAGCTCACACAGTATTTCTCAATGGCTGCAGGAATGCAGCCAGAGAGAAGGAGAAATGATTGCTTTTACAGCCTTTATGGGTATAAAAGCAATCAGTGTAAAAAAAGAAAAAAAAAACTTCATCACCCCCCACAAGTAGTACAGTGTCACCATGGTGACATTGTACTGCTAGGGTGATGGTATGTAAAAAAAAAAAACATAAATAATAATATAAATTTTGGCCAAGATTTATGGAGAAATATTATTTATTTGCAAAATTTTATAAGAAAAACACTTTTTTTTCAAAATGTTTGGACTTTTTCATTTATAGAGCAAAAAAAAAAATCCCAGTGGTGAATAAATACCACCAAAATAAAGTTTTATCTGTCGCAAAAAAATGTATATGGGTACAGTGTTGCATGACCGCGCAATTGTCATTCAAAGTGTGATAGTACTGAAAGCTGAAAATTGGCCTGGACAGGAAGGGGGTGAAAGTGTCCGGACATGAAGTGGTTAAAAAGCAACTAAATAACCTAGTAAATAATTGACTAGAAAATTAATATTCAAATATACTTGAATATTGAAGCTTTTTTTGGGGGGGGGAGGGGTACAACACCAAACACATCAGTTACAGTATATGTAATGATGTGTACTCTGTTACCTGCAGGCTGCTGCGTCTTGTAAAATAAATGTAGCGTCTACCTCATAGCCACCGGATATCGCCCAAATCTGATCAATCTGGATTATTAACCACTTTGCAACCACCCGCCCGCAATGTAATGAGGATGGGCGGGCGCTGTAGGTGAAGCGATGTACCCGTACACCCCCTGCTCACGTCCGGGTTGGGTGGTGCCCTCTGTGATTGTACACAGCAGGAGCCTGTCAGCATTGATTCACAGC
This sequence comes from Staurois parvus, assembly GCF_062004578.1. NCBI lineage: Eukaryota > Metazoa > Chordata > Amphibia > Anura > Ranidae > Staurois > Staurois parvus. Next base: position 157,964 of record NW_028318938.1, read on the forward strand.
CAGGACCTGGTGATCGGTGTGCGATCGCAGCCCAGAGCTCTGTGCTGGTCAACAACACAGAGCTCTGTACAGGGGCAGTGATCTGTCTGTTTATCTCTGTAAAGCAGGGGTGAGTAACTGAGAGATCACTAAGTAAAAGCAGCACACTTTACACACATTACCCATAGTTAGGCACACATTTAACCCCTTGAGTACCCCGAGATGTTAACCCCTTTCCAGCCGGTGTATAGTACAGCGGCAGTTTATAGTATTATCAGGGCTCAAAATTTCAAGTCCTGAAAACTAGCCAGGACTTAAGAGTTACTCACCACTAGGTGCCCCACCCAACCCCTATCCTGCCCCGCCCTTAATTCCGCCCCTAAACATGCAATTATCTCATGAAATGGCACTGTTAAATGTTTTATATGGAAGAAAGGAAATGGCAAGAAGGAAGGGAGGGAGGGGTCAAAAAGAAGGGAGAGGTGTAAAGGAAGGGAGAGGTGAAAAGGTGGGTGGGAAGGAAGGGAGAGGTGGAAGTATGGGAGTGATGGAAGGAATAGAGGGAGGGGTGCAAGGAAGGGAGGTAGGGGTGCAAAGGAAGAGAGGGGTGGAAGGGAGGGGTGGAAGGAAGGTAGGGGAGGGAGGTGTGGAAGGAAGGAAGGGGTGGGAAGGGAGAGAGGTGTGGAAAGGATGGGTGGGAGGGAGGAGTGGAAGGAAGGACGAGAGCGGTGGAAGGAAGACAGGGAAGGGGTGGGAAGGAAGGTTGGGAAGAAGGGAGATGTGAAGGAAGGGAAGGGTGGAAGGAGAGGTGGAAGGAAGGGAGAGAGGGGTGGGTGGAAGGAAGACAGGGAGGAGTGGAAGGAAAGAAGGGAGGGATGGGTGGTAGGGAGGCAGGGAGGGGTGGGTGGAAAGAAGGGAGTAGTGGGTGGAAGGAGAGGTGGAATGAAGGAAGGAGAGGTGGAAGGAAGGGAGGGGTGGGTGGAAGGAAGGGATGTCAGACTCACATGACTCAGTCAGAAGCATCAGACCTGTCGGCTGCTCTGTTTTCCATCTCCAGCCCACACATCCTCAAACTGCACAGACTGGATCGTGGGCGGGAACAAGGGGAGGCAGAGCAGATCCAGCCTCTCTCCCTTCTTCTCCTATTGGTGCAGAGGATGGGGGGAGGGGCTGGGCACTGGGACGCACACATCTAGCGGGAGGAGGGCCCAGAAAGAAATGTAACGATCGGGGATGGTCGGTGCAGCGGTGGTGGCAGTGACAACCAGCAATCTCCTGTATGGCTTTCAATGAAGCAGCTGAAAGCCGCATCTCCTCCTCTCCGTTCCAGCCTTCCAGCGGCTTCATTGAAAGTCATACAAGAGATTGCTACTTGTCCTCCCGCTGGTGACCACTCTAGTGATATAAAGATCTATATAGAGAAATCAGGACCTCCTTCCTCCTGCTGGTGACCCCCCTAGTGATGGATTCTAGAACTCCTATTGCCTGGTTCACACTGTTTGCTCATTTGAAATAATTTCATCATCTGAAATAAGTACCCTCAAATTATTTCCCTCTGTAGTGCTGGCCAACAATGGACTCCTAGCGTTGTACTATCTAAAGCAGGGGTCTCCAAACTTTTCAAAGGGCCAGTTTATGGTCCTTCAGACTTTAAAAGGGCTGGAGTGTGGCCAGTGGGGGTGGAAAATGTTCCGGGCACAGCATCAGTGAGAATAAACATGGCCTCAGGGATGGTCAGTAGGAGGAAGAGTAGTGCCCCATCATTGCTATTAATGGGAGGAATAATACTGAATAAGGGTTATCGGTGGAAGAAATAGTGCCCCATCGATGGTGTCAGTGGAATACTGCTTCATATCATTGGGAGGAACAGAGCCCCAAGGGCCGGATAAAGGCTAGCAAAGGACCACATCCGGCCTTAGAGCTGCAGTTTGGAGACCGCTGCTCTAAGGGAATCCTTTTTCCCTACATGCATTATTTTACTGTTCTCTGCAGATTTAGTAAATCACCCCCATAGACTTTCTCAGTGATAGTTAGGATTCTGAGTTCAAGCCACAATCCTGTATTTACGTTTTCTGTGTTTCTGCAGAGGACATCAGGAGCTTTCTTCAGCAGCTGTCTGAGTATGACGATCCATCGCTGAGGAGGATTTACGAGTATTACAGAGATGATCTGATCTACATCCTGGAGAACATGAACACTGAGGCCCTCCTGAAAGAGCTAAAATCTCAGAAAGTCTTAAGCACAGATGTAAGAGAAAAATATTTTGAAATGAAACACAATATTTGTCTACATCAGTGAATAAGATATCATGATTGTAATTGTTGATAAAGTTATGTGCAAATCTTGACTTTTGTGAAAGTCAAGGTTAACCCGACGCCCTACCTCCTGAGCTTACTAGGTTAACCAGTTCTAGACCGAACTGTTTCACACACTTCCTGCTCAGGCCAATTCCTGCACCTTCAGACCTCAGAGAAGCACCACTTCCTGCACCTTCCCAACTCAGGTCACCCCAATTCCTGTACCTTCCCACCTCAGGTCACTCCAATTCCTGTACCTTCCCACCTCAGGTCACCCCAATTCCTGCACCTTCCCACCTCAGGTCACCCCAATTCCTGCACCTTCCCACCTCAGGTCACCCCAATTCCTGCAACTTCACACCTCACGTCAACCCAGTTCCTGCACCTTCACACTTCACGTCAACCCAGTTCCTGCACCTTCACACCTCATAGAAGCACCAATTCTTGCACCTTCACACCTCAGATCGCCCCAATTCCTAAACCTTCCCTCCTCAGGTCACCCCAATTCCTGCATCTTCCCACCTCAGGTCACCCAAATTCCTGCACCTTCACTCCTCAGGTCACCCAAATTCCTGCACCTTCACACTTCACGTCAACCCAGTTCCTGCACCTTCACACCTCAGATCACCCCAATTCCTGCACCTTCACAGCTATATTCACCCCACAAATCCCCCCTCCCATTCCAAATCCCCCAACATTCTCCTTCCCATCACAAATCCTCCCCCCTAAATTCCACCCTCCCATCCCAAATCCCCCTAAATTATCCTTATCACAAATCCCGCCCCCCCCCCCCAAATTCCACCCTCCCATTCCAAATCCCTCTAAATTATCCTTCCAGTTACAAATCCCCCCAAATGCCACCCTCCCATCCTAAATCCCCCCAAAGTCTCCTTACCATCATAAATCCTCCTCCCCCACCTCTCCCACCTCCCCTTGCCCCACCACAAATTCTCTCTTCTCCTTAATCCCCCTTTGGATTTGGAAATTAGTGGTGGCCCTACTTAAAGGACAAGGCTCTCTATGGCCTTAATGAAAAGTAAGTTATGTTTGTCTGGTATGCAGATATTTTGAAAGATGGAGGAACACAGCATTTGTGGTGAATATTAATGCGTGTCCAACACGGTTATCACTGGTGATATGTACAACTATAAAGGAAGACACATGTTCTGGGGCTTTTATTGAATAATTCACATGGACATTTGAGATGGACTCACATTAATATTATATATATACACATCGGAGTAAATATTGAATAGTGGTTGCATTAAACTTAATTTGTAATATGAAAAGATTGGTTCTTCCCAATCCTAATGACCAGTGAAGCCAGAAATGATGAAGTTCTGCTGGTCAGTCCGGGATTCAGCCATGAAGGAAGGTGTGGCAGGCTGCTACAGCATGGCTCCCAAATTTCTGAAATCGGAACAAAGGATACCTATTAGCAAAGATATGTAGGCGTAGCACACACCCTCTGCCACGCCCCCTTAAAGGAGAATTATACCAAAAAAAAAGATTAAATAAACCCACAAGTGCTTTTTTTTTTTTTTTACCACTACTATTCCTTTATACTGGTTTTTGAAATTTACAAATGCAGCAATTTAGGAAGGTTTAGCACTGGGAAACACTTTTTGAAAGATAAATATAGGGATCAGACCAAAATGAGGGACAAATGAGGAGGAACGAGGGACCAAATCAGGGATAGTCCCTCGAAATCGGGGACAATCCCTCGAAATCAGGGATTTTTGGGAGCTATGCTACAGGTAGGTGTTTGTATTTTAGACCTGCAGCATCTACTACCCTCTACCTCTCTCCCACACCTAAGCGTTCTCCGCAGCGCTTTGCATTTTACAAAAATGCACTACAGTCCATTTAACATGATTTTCTATGGGACACGTTCAAATCTTTGCGTTTTCACCCGGTACGTTTTTTGGAAAGAGTCAGGGACTTTTTTGGATGCAAAAGTTGCATTTTTGGTTCTATAGACTGCAGTGGAAACGCTGCAGAAACACATGTAGTGTGTATTTCCTGCGTTTTTGTGCCTTTTGTTTATGCGTTTTACATTTTAAATCTGCCTAGCAACAAGAAGAATGTTAAAAAAAAAAAAGCACAACATGAAAAACGCGGCAAAAACGGCACAAAAACTCAGCAAAAATGTAATGCAGAAATGGCTCAAACGCAACCTGTATAAGTGTGAACCAAGACTTAATGAAACTATTAACCACTTGAGCTCCAGAGGATTTACCCCCCTTAATGACCACGCCTCTTTTTGCTACTCAGTGCTGCACTAATTCAACTGATAATTGCGCGGTTATGCAATGCTGCACCCAAACGAAATTTACGTCCTTTTTTTTCACACAAATAGAGCTTTCTTTTGGTGTAATTTGATCACCTGTGCGCTTTTTACTTTTCACGCTATAAACAAAAAAAGGCCAAAAATTTTGAAGAAAAACAATATTTTTTAATTTCAGCTATAAAAAATATATAGTAAACTCAAAGTTGGTTATAAATTTAGGCCAAAATGTATTCTGCTCCATGTTTTTGGTAAAAAAAATCCCAATAAGTGTATATTGATTGCTTTGTGTGGAAGTTATAGCGTCTACAAACTATGGTATAGATACTGCAATTTACGCCAGTTTTCTGCTATACAGCGCTGCGCTAGTTTAACGGACAATTGCGCGGTCATGCAATACGATACATAAATGAAATTTACATCTTTTTTTCCCCCACAAATTGAGCTTTCTTTTGGTGGTATTTGATCGCCTGTGTGGTTTTTATTTTTTGCGCTATAAAAAAAAAGGCTGACAATTTTGATGAAAAAAAAACAATATTTTGGACTTTTTGCTATAAAACATGTCCAGTAAAAAAAAATGCAAAAATCAAATTTAGTCATAAATTTCGGCCAAAATGCATTCTGCGACATGTCTTTGCTAAAAAAAAAACAATACATGTAAATTAATTGGTTTACGTGAAAGTTATAGCGTTTACAAATGGCTGGAAAGATACTGGAATTTTTAGGGTTTTTTTTATACTAATAATGGCGGCGATCAGTGAATTATGACGGCGATCAGGGACTTATGGCAGCGACTTATGGTGGAACTGCGGGACTGCGGCGGACATTCTGACATTGGGGGGTGCTGACTTGGGGTCACTGACATCCCGAAAAACACTAATACAGTGATCAGTGTAAAAAATAAAACCACTGACACTGTACTAATGGCAATGGGGAGGAAGGGGTTAACTTTATTTAGCAGGGAAGGGGTATCTGAGTGAGGGGAGTGTTTTACTAGGGGGCGGGGGGGGTATACTGGGCGGGACAAGGCTGATCGAGAAAGAGAAACTGTTCTATCTCGATCAGCTCATCCTCGAGCTGACAGGGAAGTGACAGACAGCACAGCTACTGCAGCTGTGTTCTCTGTCACTGTTTGCCGCCGATCGCCGGGAAACAGCCGCTAAGGACAGGCTGTGACCCGGCGACTCACATCTGCGGCGGTGATCGGCGGGACAGATAGGGCGGCGGCGCGCCCCCTATTTGTTTACAAAACACACATTTTAAAACGTGGTTTTGCCTGCGAGTGCCGCCCTGCCGCCGTATATCTACAGTGGCTGAGCGGCAAGTGGTAATATAATTCCATCCATGCCAAACCCTTGAAGGAAATCATGGTTTGCGTTGTAAGAATGTAGTGCATAAGAATAGTTTTTTAGTTAATTATAATAATTATAATAGTTCATTATAAGTTTTATTTTTCTTTATCTTTTCATAAACTTTAAAAAGAATTGTGTAGAAAAAAATCTCGCTGTGTACTGCAGATATTATATGTAACCAGATACATGTGTTTTTCAGACCTACCTGGCGAAGAGAAAACACATGAGCCGGGCCGCCTTTTCTTACACCTTGTTACAAGGTATTCAGGATCTGGGAAGAGAAGCTGTGATCGGACTCTGCAAATGTCTCTGTGCAGTACAGAAAAATTGTCCTCATCCAAATTTATTAGCCGTTCTGGGAGAAATCAGCCAGAAAGGTAACTGGAATTTATATTTGCAATTGTGATAACCGTGCAGCCAGAGGGAAGAGTCGCATTGTACAGTGGGGATGTGGTCATCTAACACTCTAGAACAGGGGTGTCAAACTGACGGCCCTCTAGCTGTTACAGAACTACAAGTCCCATCATACCTCTGCCTGGGGGATAGTAGAAAAGAAGGAGCGCCCGATGTCCAAAAGAATTCATTTTTGATGGTCGATTGGGAGGCATTCATTGAGAGTAATGTCATGTACATCAAGCAAATCTTATCAACAGTTTTTCTTAAGGATATAAACTTTTTCTATATGAATTTTATTTTTCGAAATGTACTATTACTCCAGATCTTCTGAGTTGTTGGTCCTCATGAATAGAAGTCTTGCTGCAATGGGGTTAATTTGCAAAAAAGCATATATCCTGTTCACTCAACGAAGTTAATTTCTACTTTGCAAGTGATTTGTTTCTTAGTTTGTTGAATTAGATGGAGTTCTACTGACCTCCATCATCCAACCACAAGCTTTTTTAACCGTTTCAATACCGTGCAATTTTACACCTTCCTGCCCAGGCCATTTTTCAGGTTTCAGCGCTCTCACACTTTGAATGACAATTGTGCGGTCATACTACACTGTACCCAAACTAAAATTTTATCATTTTCTTCACACAACTAGAGCTTTCTTTTGGTGGTATTTAATCTCCGCCGGGGTTTTTATTTTTTGCTAAATTAACAAAAAAAGACCAAAAATTTTGAAAAAAAAACACATTTTTCTTTGTTTCTGTTATAAAAGTTTACAAATAAATAATTGTTCTTCATAAATTTAGGCCGAGATGTATTCTGCTACATGTCTTTGATGAAAATAACCCAAATTAAGATGTATTTTTTAGTTTGTAGGAAAGTTATAGAGTTCACAAACTATGGTATAGATCTGAATATTGATCAATCCTGAAGTACTGACAGCCAATCTAATTTCTTGAGGTCCAAGAATGTCAGAACAGTACAGATATCCCCCAAATGACCCCTTTTTGCAGAGTAGACAGACCGACGTACTTCATAAGAGGAATGGCGAGTTTTTTGAAGTTGTATTTTATTGTCATAATTTTTCGGAAAATTAAAAAATTAAAAAAATTATTTTCACTATTTTTTTTTCTACATACTGTCACCAGTGCAGTACAGCGTCATCATATAACTGGCATGGCGGTAAACAGGGACACTGACTGGTGACAGTATGAAAAAAAAAAAAATATATATATATATATATATATATATATATATATTTTTTTTTTTTTTTTATTATATTTAATTTTTTATTACATTTTTTTTTAATTTTTTAAGATTTTTTTTTCATACTTTATTATGACCAAAGTAGTACAATGTTACCATAGTAACATTGTACTACTTTGGGGAAGTGATCAGTATTTTTTTTTTTTTTTTTTTACACAATTTGCTTATAGCAAAGAATTACTTTGCTATAAGCAAGCATTTACCTGAATGAAATCGATTCATTCAGCTTTTTTTTTTTTTGTGCTTAGCTGTGATTTGGTCACAGCTAATCACATGACATGTGCATGTGATTAGCTGTGACCATTCACAGCTAGGCACTAGTATACAATGGATGGCATCATGAATGAAGCCATCCATTGTATACAACTGTCATGTGACCTGCTGTGATTGGTCACAGCAGGTCACATGGTACCAACAACGGGAGCCGGTACTCGGATCTGTCATCGGCCGTGTCCGAGGTGCACGGCCGGTGACAGATCGCACTGCTGCGCCGCTCTGCATTAGTGCAAACTGTGCATGTGCGGGAGCACGCCAAATGGCGTGCACCCGGAGTGCAGAGACACATTTGAAGCCGCCAAACGGCCATTGGCCGGGCGGCTAATGGTTAAAAATGTCCCTTGCTTGTGATTGAATATTCTATATAAGATGAATGCTCACCACATTCACTAGGAAAATGCCATTGCAAAGTAAAAATGCTTTACCCCTTTAGTAAACCAACCCCAATGTGTCCGTGTTATATACAGCATTCAGAGGTCACTTTCCCGGTGCTGATTGGAACATTACAGGAATCTAACTGGTAGATATGTGATCTCTGCACACAATTTAAATCTGGAGAGTTACTTTAACTCATTCAACATGTACTTATTTATTATTTCTCTAAGAACATGCTTATGCAAGCAATTGTTTAATCTTTTCCAGCCCAGCAAGGTAACAATAATTAAAGATTAACACTATATTGCCAAAAGTATTGGCCCCGCCCTCCAAATCATGTGATTCAGGTGTTCCAATCCCCTCCATATCATGTGATTCAGGTGTTCCAATCCCCTCCCAATCATGTGATTCAGGTGTTCCAATCCCCTCCATGGCCACAGGTGTATACAATCATCCCCTAGGCATGCAGACTGCTTCTACAAACATTGGTGAAAGAATGGGTCGCTCTCAGGAGCTCAGTGACTCCAAGCGTGGTCCCGTGATAGGTGGCCACCTGGGCAATAAGTCCATCCGTGACATTTCCTGGCTACTAAATATTCCACGCTCAACTGTTAGTGGGAATATAACAAAGTGGAAGCTACTGGGAACAACAGCAACTCAGCCACCAAGTGGTAGGTCACGTCACATGACAGGGCGGGGTCAGCGCATGCTGAAGCGCACAGTGCGCAGAAGTCGCCTACTGCCTGCAGAGTCAATAGCTAAAGACCTCCAAACTTGGTGTGGCCTTCAGATGAGCCCAACAACAGTGCATAGAGAGCTTCATGGAATGGGTTTCCATGGCCGAGCAGCTGCAGCCAAGCCTTACATCACCAAGTGCAATGCAAAGCGTTGGATGCCGTGGTGTAAAGCACGCCGCCACGGGACTCTAGAGCAGTGGAGACGTGTTCTCTGGAGTGACCAATCACGCTTCTTTGGCAATCCGCTAGCCGTGTCTGGGTTTGGCAGTGGCCAGGAGAACGGTACTTGCCTGACTGCATTGTGCCAAGTGTAAAGTTTGGTGGAGGGGGATTATGGTGTGGGGTTGTTTTTCAGGGGTTGGGCTTGGCCCCCTAGTTCCAGTGAAGGAAACTCTTAAGGCGTCAGCATACCAAGATATTATGGACAATTTCATGCTCCCAACATTGTGGGAAGAGTTTGGGGATGGCCCCTTCCTGTTCCAACATGACTGCGCGCCAGTGCACAAAGCAAGGTCCATAAAGACATTTTGGCCCTCTTTGAAGCTCGGTAAGCTCTGACATGACTCCTTATTACTAGCGGCGCACACCGTGAATGAAGAACGTGAGGCTTCCCACCTGTTAGCTAGGTGTCTCATCACACAGCGGAAGCAAAACAATGTTGGACATCATGTTTATATATCTTTAAAATTTATCATTATGTGGGTCTGCCTGAACTGGATATGATCACGTCATAAATTGTATTTATTTTTCTTTAGGTGAGGGTCTGGTGGAGCAGATTCTGCTGGATGAACTTGGATGTTCACTGAGTCCAAAGCTGAGAGGTGAAAAATTATACAGTAAAGTATAACGCAGTATATTTGATTAAAAAAAATCAATTTCCTCCAAAGTGCAGAGGTTGTTATGTGTTCCCTGAATTCAGACTTTCCCCTTCAGGTCATACAATTCATGTACTTAGGATTCTAACCGGGGTCATACACAGGAGAGCAGAGAGAGAAGATCCGTTAGAAAGCCATGGTCAGGTCACGAGGCAGGCAGAAGACGGGTCTAGGGACAATCCGAGTCAGTAACAGGAATCCACAGATGCAAAGAGAACACAGGAACAAGCTCACTGGAGAGCCGAAGATCAACCAGCAATTGCAGAGAGCCATAACGGGACAGGGTCGTCTAGCACCAAGGGCAAGAATCCAGAATTGCCCCCCTTTTCCACACTGTTAATACATGCCTTAGAATTGGTGTACCATCCTGCATGTATCCCCCCTTGCTCATCTGCTCCCGGGGCAGCTGTCCCTCCTGCCCACCCCTTGTCCCGGCCCTGGCAGAGAGATAGTGGCGTCCTTATAAAGACCATCTGGCACCAAACTGGGCTGGGATCTGTTGTCTTCTCATATGAAGTGCACACAGGAACAGTTCATAAGACAAATCTGTTGTCTTATATCAATGATGGAGGACATATGACCAGCGTATATTTATATATGTACTTTTCCTGCAGCAACGAACAATTCTTTTCCAGAGAGATGCATTTATTCGGATAAAGACACCTTAAGGTGTCAGCATACCAAAATATTTTGGTCAATTTCATGCTCCCAACTATGTGGGAAGAGTTTGGGGATGGTCCCTTCCTGTTGCAACATGACTGCACACCAGTGCACAAAGCAAGTTCCCTTCACTGGAACTAGGGGGCCAAGCCCAACCCCTGGAAAACAACCCCACACCATAATCCAAACTTTACACTTGGCACCATGCAGTCAGGAAAGTACCTTTCTCCTGGCAACCAACAAACCCAGACACATCCATCAGATTGCCAGACAGAGAAGCATGATTGGTCACGTCTCTAGAGTCCAGTGGTGGCGTGCTTTACACCACTGCATTCAACGTTTTGCATTGCACTTGGTGATGTAAGGCTTGGATGCAGCTGCTCGGCCATGGAAACCCATTCCATGAAGCTCTCTACGCACTGTTGTTGGGCTCATCTGAAGGCCACACCAAGTTTGGAGGTCTTTAGCCATTGACTCTGCAGACAGTTGGTGACTTCTGTGCACTGTGTGCTTCAGCATGCGCTGACCCCGCTCTGTCATGTGACGTGGCCTACCACTTGGTGGCTGAGTGGCTGTTGTTCCCAGTAGCTTCCACTTTGTTATAATCCCACTAACAGTTGAGCGTGGAATATTTAGTAGCCAGGAAATGTCACGGATGGACTTATTGCCCAGGTGGCCACCTATCATGGGACCACGCTTGGAGTCACTGAGCTCCTGAGAGCGACCCATTCTTTCACCAATGTTTGTAGAAGCAGTCTGCATGTCTAGGGGCTTGATTGTATACACCTGTGTCCATGGAGAAGATTGGAACACCTGAATCACATGATTGGGAGGGCGGGGACAATACTTTTGGCAATATAGTGTTAATCTTTAATTATTGTTACCTTGTTGGGCTGGAAAAGATGAAACAGGTGCTTGCATAAGCATGTTCTTAGAGAAATAATAAATAAGTACATGTTGAATGAGTTAAAGTAACTCTCCAGATTTAAATTGTGTGCAGAGATCACATATCTACCAGTTAGATTCCTGTAATGTTCCAATCAGCACTGGGAAAGTGACCTCTGAATGCTGTATATAACACAGACACATTGGGGTTGGTTTACTAAAGGGGTAGAGCATTTTTACTTTGCAATGGAATTTTCTTAGTGAATGTGGTGAGCATTCATCTTATATAGAATATCAAATCACAAGCAAGGGACACTTTTAAAAAAGCTTGTGGTTGGATGATGGAGGTCAGCAGAACTCCATCTAATTCAATAAACTAAGAAATAAATCACTTGCAAAGTAGAAATTAACTTCGCTGAGTGAACAGGATATATGCTTTTTGCAAATTAACCCCATTGCAGCAAGACTTCTATTCATGAAGACCAACAGCTCAGAAGATCTGGAGTAACAGTTAATTTCGAAAAATAGAATTCATATAGAAAAAGTTTATATCCTTAACCACTTCCAGACCGGACACTTTTACCCCTTTCCTGACCAGGGCAATTTTCAGCTTTTAGCGCTATCACACTTTGAATGACAATTGCGCGGTCATGCAACACTGTACCCAAATTAATTTTTTACCATTTTTTTTAGATAGATAAAGCTTTATTTTGGTGGTATTTATTCACCACTGGGATTTTTTTTTTTTTTTGCAATGTAAATGAAATGTCCATAAACTTTGAAAAAAAGTGTTTTTTTATAACATTTTGCTAATAAATAATATTTCATCATAAATCTTAGCCAAAATTTATTCCTTTATCTTTTTAGTAAAAAAAAAAAATCCAAATTAGTTTATAAGCAAAAATTATAATTTTTATACATTTTTTTTTAAGTTTTTATTTTATTTTTTTATATTATTATTTTTTATTTTTATTTTTAACATACTGTCACCCTAGCAGTACAGTGTCACCATGGTGACACTGTACTACTTGTGAGGGGTGATGAAGATTTTTTTTTTTTTTTTACACTGATTGCTTTTACACCCATATAGGATGTAAAAGCAATCATTTCTCTTTCTCTCTGTGTGCATTCTTGCACTCATTGAGAAGAACTGAGTGAGCTGTGATTGGTCACAGCTTGTCACATGGTACAAGGCTTTTGTGAATAGTCTTGTACCATGTGACCTCTGTGATCATTCACAGATTTCACACATAGTAAGCAATGATGTGAGAAGTGACATCTTGCTTACTACTTTGCATGTGATCACTGATTGGCCAATCAGTGATCACATGATCGGGACCTCGTACAGAGGTCCCGTCCGACGATCGGTGTTTCACTGTGTCCGGAGGACACAGCGGGCACCAGATCGTGGTGCTGCGAGCTCCCAGGGAGCGCGCACAAGCAGGGTGCGGGGAGGCCATTTATAAACGGCCACCCGACCCTGCAGTGCCACCGTCCGGCCGTTTATATACAACGGCCGGTCGGGAAGTGGTTAAGAAAAACTGTTGATAAGATTTGCCAATCACAAACATTTTGAACTACAATCAACTAATTTATACAACTAATCTTTTCTCAGGTATTGATTAAGTATGTAGGTTTGTACACTACGTTTTTCAATTAATTAAAATGATATGTGTTCGTAGTACATTCCCAAATATCTATGTACAGAATATGTCACAAAGTTTTGCTTGAGCTAAATATAACATTGTCAATGTCTGACTTAGCCTGAGTCATAAAATATTTCCATTATATCCCCAGATATTCAGGAAAAGCACAAACATCATCTGATGGAGAAGACTGAGACTCTAGTGGAGCATAGACCCCCAGGAACTACCCTGGAACCACAAAGATTCCTCATCAATGAGCGTTATGTGAAGCTGATTGTAGTCTCCACTGATCAGTTCCGGCAACGTCCCCAGAATGAGATAATACAGACCGGGGTAAAACATGAGGAATGCTTGAAGGAAACACAAACTGGACTGGAACATATTACCCCCAATAGGCTATTCCAATGGAACCACCAGTCCCAATGTGTACCACATGCAGTAATGGTGAGCGGAGTGCCAGGAATAGGGAAGACCACACTGATGCAGAAGTTTGTCTATGACTGGGTGACCGGAAAACACTACCAGAGATTTGCCTTTGTCTTCTTCTTCAGATTCCGGGACCTTAATAGACTGGGAGAGGTCAGCTTGGAGCAGATGATTCTTCAACAATATCCACATCTGGAGGGTCCGATTGGAGATGTTTTACAAGATCCAGAGAGACTTCTGTTTATATTTGATGGCTTAGATGAAAGTATTCACCAAATAGATTTCAGATCAAGTAAACTGTCCAATCCAAAGCAGAGAACACATTTTGATAAGATTGTGGTCAGTTTGGTGAGGCAGAGTCTTCTTAAGGGTTGCTCTATACTGATGACCAGCCGCCCAACCAGACTGGCATCGGTTGATACCGGTGTTTTCCAGAGAATAGCGGAGATCATGGGATTTCTCCATGAAGACAGATGGATCTTCTTCAATAATTTCTTTGGAAATGAGGAATGGTCAGAGAAGGCTTTTCATTATGTGCAGGAGAATGACACGCTGTACACTTTCTGTTATATCCCAGCATACTGCTGGATCATCTGTACAGTGTTATCAATGTGCTTCAGAGCCCAACCAACAATCACCGATCAGCTGATGACATCATTACCCAAAACAGTGACACAACTCTTCGTGACTTTTGTCTCCAACATTCTGGCCAATCACAGCCAGAATACAGATGGTGCTCACACTGCCCGGGAACTGCTGACATCTATGGGGCGGATGGCAGAACATGGCGTCATGAATCACATGATTGTATTTGATGAGCGTCATCTGGAGTCATTCAGTGTGAGAAATGATAAACATTTCTTTTCATCTTTCCTGATGGAATCTGGTCAGCCTCCTGATGTGGATTACACCTTCTTACATCTCACTCTTCAGGAGTTCATTGCTGCTTTAGTCCATTTTATCGACTATAATGCTGACAGATTACAGGAAACACTTGATAAAGCTGAATCTTACAAAGACGGCCGTGCGGAAATATTCCTCCGTTTCCTCTGTGGTTTCTCAGACTCTTCTACTAGATCCATGTTAAAGTCTCATGTGGGAGAATTGTCTACTCAGGCTGCCAGACATGTCATCTCCTGGATCCAGAAGAAAATACCAGAACAAAGACCTGACACATCCATAAGAGGCAACAGAGATCTTCTTAATGTATTCTACTATCTCCATGAGAGCAGGAATAAGGCTCTGGTGTCACAATGTATTGGATCAAACAACACTGACTTTTACAATGTCCCCCTCAGCCCTCTGGACTGCTCTGTGCTGTCCTTTATCCTTCAATCCTGCAGAGAGAGAGAAGTAAATCTAAGTTCATGTAATATTCAGAGTGAAGGATTGAGAAAACTTGTACCGGCTCTACACAACATCAAGAGTCTGAGGTAAAGTTTGGCTAATAATATTAATCACGTCTGTGTTAATTTGGAATGATCTGAAATTTTCCCAAAAAATATACTAATTGGGGTTTTCTATATGTGGATTTTATATGTATTTATATGAGCACAATAGAATAGAAGCAGCAGAATCCACTTAATTGAATATATATATATATTTATAAATATATATTGTGACAGTGTGGCGATCTGTCACCCTGGATTCTCAACAAGGCAGGTTGAGGGGCTCCAGGGTAAAGGTTTGATATGGAGGAAAGTGGCTTTTCACTTTCCTCCTTTGTTTGTAAGGTCTGTTTTGGGATCTGGAGCCTGGAGATTTCAAAGAGATCTGGGAGGGATGAAATCTCCAATCCTGGGACCAGGTTTTGGGAATGGCCAGGAGACTGATTGCACAGTTGTGTGCAGGCCTTTAGATAGAGTCAGGACCAGAGTTCTGGGCTCCACCCCGGCAGATAGGAGTCAGGAGGGCTCCACTTGGAAGGCAGGAGGTCACTGCCTGGAAGTCAGGTGGGCTTCACCAAGGAGAGGTGGAAGCCAAAAGCGGCAAGGAGCTGCTTGGTAGTAGCTATGTGCTAGTGGCCAGCTGTGTGCAAGAGCCATGGTTTTTGAAAGGGTCTGCAGGAGTCAGACGTAAGCCTGAAGAGGAAGGCCAGTGGAAGATTGTATATCTGAGAGAGCCAGGAGGCTGAATTTTGTTATGTGGATGATCGATACCCCTGTGTGGGAAACTTCTGTTTTGAACTTTCATTTAAATAAAAGTGGGCTAAAAAAGGCCTTAAAAAGAAAGCGAGTAGCTGTGTGCGTTTAAAAGCTCTACCACTTTGAAGCGAGTTCCCACAATATATATATATATATATATATATATATATCAGACCTGCAGTGGTGACAGCGTTATACAGTGTTATATTCAGAAATCATACATTCAAAGTGCCCCCGGTATAAAGGGACCCACATATCTCTGTTATCCATTTACCATATACTGATTTGCATGTTTTGCTGCATTTTCAGCAATTTTAGACCACCAGATGGAATTTAACCAGAAACAGGGTTTTTTAACCTTATGTCAAATGAACGGGGAAAACGTTAAACCCTCATTCAGACCATTCAGATTCATTGGGTTTGATTTACTAAAGGCAAATAGACTGTGCACTTTGCTAAGTGCAGTTGCTACAGAGCTTAGTAAATAAGGTGAAGCTTCACTTTACAAAAAATACTCACATGCAAGAAAAATAAAAAAAAATGATTTTTTGCATACTCGTATTTATTTCAGGTACTTATATAGCGACGTCAATTTACACAGCACTTTACATACATATTGTACATTCACATCAGTCCCTAACCCTCAAGGGGCCTACAATCTAAGGTCCCTAACTCACATTCACATACTAGTGGGGGAAGCTGAGGACAGTGATGGGGTGCTGGGGGGAGGAGGGAGCTGAGGACAGTAATTTGGTGCTGTAAGAGGGGGGCAGGACATTAATGGGGGGGACTGAGGACATTTACATCAGTCCCTAATCCTCAACAAGCGTACAATCTAAGGTCCCTAATGCACATTCATACATACACATACTAGCGCCAATTTAGACAGGATCCAATTCACCTCCCTGCATGTCTTTGGAGTATGCGAGGAAACCGGAGTACCTGGAGGAAACCCATGCAGGCACAGGGAGAACATGAAAACTCCAGGCAGGTAGTGTCGTGGTTTGGATTGAAACCAACGGCCCTAGTACTGCCAGGCAGAAGTGCCAACCATTTAGCCACTGTGCTGCCCATGACTGGATGATGGGGGTCATTAAACACTCTGGAGCAACTGCATTTGGAAAAGTCTGCAGTCTGTTTTCCTTTAGTAAATCAATCCCATTGTCCTCAACTGAAAAATACACTCAGCCTCGCTTTTTAACAACTTTTCATGTATTTTCTTTTTCTGGGTTCCAATTTATTACGCTCAAGTCCCCAGAATTTCAGATCATCTGTTTTTCCTGCATGTATTTCCCACGTGTGACATGCTATCGGTTTATTCTTTGTATGGGCTGTACCGCCAATATGTTCCAAGACTCTCTTTCCCAATGGCCTTATAGTCTTGCCAACATATAGCCGATTGTTTGGGCACTGGGCTTTCAAAGTCCTGGACTGTCGGCATGTACTTGCATGCTTTGCAGTGACCACATCTATGTCATCCTGTCGATGGGCCGGGCAGCCAGTTTCTGTCACGGTCACCTCTTCTTTTTTTTTTTTTTTACTCGAAATCTTGTTCAAATGGCTATGTCCCAGTCCACCACTTCAATTCCTCTCTTTCCTATATGTAATAATTGGACTCTCTGCCAGGTGTTTTTTCAAATCTTTTGTCTTGTAATATGCGTGGCCAGTATTTCCAGAAGATGGCATATGTCTTGTAAGACTGAGCTAAATAGTCATCAATAATTTCAGATAAGGTCCTTCTGATCCCTATTCATATTTTCTACGAATAAGTGATCTCGTTTCTTGTTTATTGCCCTATAATATGCCCATTTAGGGACCTTATCTGGATAACCTCTTGCTTTAAATCTCGTGCAGGAGACATTACATTCCTCCTCAAAATCTTTTATACCCACATCAGCTCCGGAAGATTTACCCCCCTTCCTGACCGGCCACTTTTTGCGATACGGCGATCTCTGCTGTGCAGAGAGATAGAAAGCAGCACAGCCCTTGCTGGCGGGAGAGAGACCTGTGTTGTTTGCACACTGATCTCTCCCCTCTCCGCTTCGCCAACAATCACAGAGTCCCGACTGAAAATCGGCGGCCGGGACCCAGTGATTGACATGACATTAACATGATCTGAGGAAGGGACAAGTTCCTGAAACATGTTATGATGATGACTGGCTGCTCTCTTTTGGTTTAACATGGTTTGAGTGCTCCTCTAGGCTTCCAGTTTGCCCTCACAGCCCTTGTTCAGGTGGTCTCTCGCCAGGTCTATGACATAACAACCGGATCTGGGACACGTGACCTAAATGCTCCATCTCAGTGATCCCGGCGGCTTCCATCTATATACCCTTCACACTGTCCTGAGGCTCCTAGGCTGAGCTACATACTGTTGGGTCCAGGATCATGCGTCATCCTTCAGCTTTTGGGAGTATGTGTTTCTCCTCTCCACTGGCTTGGTGATGTATCAATCTGGGCACTCCCACCCGTCATGACATTAAAGTGAATTTCGATTATTACTATTCCTGGGCTTGTGACTCTATTGACTTCCACAAGGTTGGGAGCGCTCCTTTATTTGTTGTTTTGTGCTCATGTCCCATTGCTGGTCAGATGAGTTGTTGGAGCTGCCCATACTGTGGTTATCTACGTATCCTCTGGAGCTTTATTGCGTTCGGTATTTGCACATTTACTGGAGTAGGCTGGTGGTTATATATATATGGTGTCTTAGGATTGATTTCCAGTATATTTTTGAGTTTACGGAGTTGTGGTGAAGGAGAAAAAAGGCAGATCCAGCTGGATTGTGTAGTCTGTAAATATTTGAGAGGTTCAAAAAGTAACATGAACCAGGGATCCTTTTCCTGATCCACATCACCAGCAGCAGTCTGGTGCACAGAACCTAAACTTGTGGGCTTTTTTTTCATTGGGCATTGGTATACTGTATGTCCATCATGACATCTTTTGCCTCTTTATACAATACTTCGGGGGGTTCGAGAAAACTTTAGGACAATTTGAGTCTTGTTGATATAATTCAGTGCTCATCCTGTGTATGGAGATATCACCGTCTCTACACATGGAGGACAATATTGGGGGGGTCTACTCCATTATAACATTTGTCTTAGAAAATTTGATTTCCTGGAGATTTATAAAGTGATGGAATATAAATGATTCCAATAAAGAGAAATGAGTTCCATCCATGTAGACAATAGTTCCATTCATTCCTGGGGGGGGGGATTTATACTCTTCTGGTAACATTCTTCTCTTCTACAGATTGTCCTCTAATCACCTGACAGACAATTCCTGCCCCCACCTGGCATCTGGAATAAGAAAAAACCCGACACTGAGGACACTGGACCTATCTGGGAACAATCTGGAGGGTCCTCATTTCAGGGATCTGATGGCGGCTCTGACAACAAGCCGGATAGAGGAATTACAGTGAGTATAACAGGACTTATGGAGGACAATATTGGGGGGTCTACTCCATTATAATATTTGTCTTATAAAAGTCTATTTCCTGGAGATTTATAAAGTGATCGAATATAAATTATTCCAATAAAGAGAAATGAGTTCCATCCATGTAGAGAATAGTTCCATTCATTCCTGGGGGGGGGGGCAGTGGAATTCATTTCCTTCTGGTAACATTCTTCTCTTCTACAGATTGTCCTCTAATCACCTGACAGACAGTTCCTGCCCCCACCTGGCATCTGGAATACGAAATAACCCGACACTGAGGACACTGGACCTGTCTATGAACAATCTGGGGGGTCCTCATTTCAGGGATCTGATGGCGGCTCTGACAACAAGCCGGATAGAGGAATTACGGTGAGTATAACAGGACTGACTGAGACAATCATATTCTGGGACATATTCACATTCCAACTATTAACCCCTCGCCTACCGGACACTTCTACCCCCTTCCTGTCCAGGCCAATTTCCAGCTTTCAGCGCTGTCGCACTTTGAATGATAATTGCGCGGTCATGCAACGCTGTACCCATATGACATTTTTATCATTTTTTTGTTACAGATAGAGCTTTATTTTGGTGGTTTTTAATCACGTCTGGGGTTTTTTATTTTTTCTTAAACCAAAAACCACTGAAAATTTGAGAAAAAAAGTATTTTCTTAGTTTTTGTTATACAATTTTGCAAATAAGTGATTTTTCTTCTTCACTGATGTGCGCTAATGAGGCTGCACTGATGGACACTGATAGGTAGCACTGATAGGCGGCACTGACTGGTACTGTTAGGTGGCACTGATAGGCGGCACTGACAAGCACTGATAGGCAGCACTGACTGGCACTGATAGGTGGCACTGATTGGCAGCACTGATAGGTGGCACTGGCTGGCACTGATGGGTGACACTGAAAGGGATCTCAGATGGGCACTGATATGTGGCATTGATGTGGCACTGACACAAGGCACTGATGGGCACTGACAGGTGGCACTGCTGGGGCTACACTGATCATCAGGGCACACTGATCATCAGTTCCCCGATAATCAGTATACATGTCCCCTCGGAGGAATGCCGATTAACGGCTCTCCTCTGTCAGTGTAAAAGCTCGAGAGGAGAGAAATGCCGATACCTGGCATTTCCCTGTTTACATGTGATCAGCTGTGATTGGACACAGCTGATCACATGACCGAGCCGACATCTTCGGCTCCTTCCGTGATCAGTGATCCGTTGCGCGCTCCCTGAGCCGAGCATGCGTGGTTGAGAATGGGAGGAGAAAACCACCTTGCGTCCATCATATTACTATATGGCGGGCGGGAGGTGGTTAAAAATTCTAATATTGTAAACAAAATCGATCCAATTTTTAGACTTCCTAAGTAGCCAATTATGTACAGCTGTCTAATGTTAGAACCTTATCACACTCTGTTATCAGCTATGAAATAGACTTTTTAAAAAAGTTTTATAAATGTCATAATTTAATTTATCCTGATATTTATTAAAACAGAAGCGAGTGTAGGAGGTCATACATACAGGACTCCGATCCGACTGCAATCAGTAATCAGTGCCCTGTACACATCTGTGTTATTTGGCATGAACATCCGTGTCTTAGGCAGGACATACAACCACGGGATGAAGACATGGAAATTGCTTGATCCCCCATTAACACAAAGAGTGTTGATGGAGAATCTCTCATGCAGTTCTATTATATTCTGCCGGCAGGGAGCACAGAGATCCTTCCCTACCAGCAGAATACAAAGATCACTGATCGCGAGATTGACTTTGGCACAACAAGCCTGTCCATAAATGGATGAACTTCGTCCAGTTGCTGCTGAAACAGCCTCATTTCGATCCACCTTTGGCTGGTTTTATGTCAGGAGATCTCCCCATTTCTGTACATCCACTATTCATTGTCAGGGATCCCCCATTACTACACATCTACAATTCAGTGTCAGGGGATCCCCCCATTACTACACAGCTACTATTCAGTGTAAGGGGATCCCCCATTACTACACATCTACTATTCAGTGTCAGGGGATCCCCCATTACTACACATCTACAATTCAGTGTCAGGGGATCCCCCCATTACTACACAGCTACTATTCAGTGTAAGGGGATCCCCCATTACTACACATCTACTATTCAGTGTCAGGGGATCCCCCATTACTACACATCTACAATTCAGTGTCAGGGGATCCCCCCATTACTACACAGCTACTATTCAGTGTAAGGGGATCCCCCATTACTACACATCTACTATTCAGTGTCAGGGGATCCCCCATTACTACACATCCACTATTCAATGTCAGGGGATCCCCCATTACTACGCATCTACTATTCAGTGTCAGGGGATCCCCCATTATTACACATCTATTATTCAGTGTCATGGGATCCCCCATTACTACACATCTACTATTCAGTGTCAAGGGATCCCCCATTTCTGTACATCCACTATTCATTGTCAGGGATCCCCCATTACTACACATCTACAATTCAGTGTCAGGGGATCCCCCCATTACTACACAGCTACTATTCAGTGTAAGGGGATCCCCCATTACTACACATCTACTATTCAGTGTCAGGGGATCCCCCATTACTACACATCTACTATTCAGTGTCAGGGGATCCCCCATTATTACACATCTATTATTCAGTGTCATGGGATCCCCCATTACTACACATCTACTATTCAGTGTCCGGGGATCCCCCATTACTACACATCTACTATTCAGTGTCGGGGGTCTCCCCATGACTTCCTATGAGTACAGAGCTCTGATCAGCAGAGATAAATAGAATATCAGATATAATCCTCCCGTCCAATCACTAGCAATGCTGATTCCAGCCTCACACTGTCTGCTGATCCCATTCATGCTCCACACACAAGGAGATGATAGCACAATACGAGTCATGTCAGTGGTATTCTGTGCTCATCTTGTGTATGGAGATATCACCGTCTCTACACATGGAGGACAATATTGGGGGGTCTACTCCATTATAACATTTGTCTTATAAAATTCTATTTCCTGGAGATTTATAAAGTGATCGAATATAAATGATTCTAATAAAGAGAAATTAGTTCCATCCATGTAGAGAATAGTTCCATTCATTCCTGGGGGGGGGGGGAATTCATTTCCTTCTGGTAACATTCTTCTCTTCTTCTATAGATTGTCCTATAATCACCTGACAGACAGTTCCTGCCCCCACCTGGCATCTGGAATAAGAAATAACCCGACACTGAGGACACTGAACCTGTCTGGGAACAATCTGGAGGGTCCTCATTTCAGGGATCTGATGGCGGCTCTGACAACAAGCCGGATAGAGGAATTACAGTGAGTATAACAGGACTGACTGAGACAATCATATTCTGGGACAGATTAACATTCCAACTATTAAAAAATTCTAATATTGTAAACAGAATCGATCCAATTTTTAGACTTCCTAAGTAGCCAATTATGTACAGCTGTCTAATGTTAGAACCTTATCACACTCTGTTATCAGCTATGAAATAGACTTTTTAAAAAAGTTTGATAGATGTCAAAATTAAATTTATCCTGATATTTATTAAAATAGAAGAGAGTGTAGGTCATACATAAAGGACTCCGATCCGACTGCAATCAGTACTCAGTGCCCTGTACACATCTGTGTTATTTGGCATGAACATCCGTGCCTTAGGCAGGCCATACATCCACGGGGTGAAGACATGGAAATTGCTTGATTCCCCATTAACACAAAGAGTGTTGATGGAGAATCTCTCATGGAGTTCTATTGTATTCTGCCGGCAGGGAGCACAGAGATCCTTCCCTACCAGCAGAATACAAAGATCACTGATCGCGAGATTGACTTTGGTACAACAAGCCTGTCCATAAATGGATGAAATTCGTCCAGTTCCTGCTGAAACCGCTTCAATTCCATCCACCTTTGGCTGGCTTTATGTCAGGGTATCTCCCCATTTCTGTACATCTACTATTCAGTGTCAGGGGATCCCCCATTACTACACCTCTACTATTCAGTGTCAGGGGATCCCCCATTACTACACATCTACTATTCAGTGTCAGGGATCCCCCATTACTACACCTCTACTATTCAGTGTCAGGGGATCCCCCATTACTACACATCTACTATTCAGTGTCAGGGGGTCTCTCCATTACTACACATCTATTATTCAGTGTCAGGGGATCCCCCCATTACTACACATCCACTATTCAGTGTCAGGGGATCCCCCATTACTACTATTCGGTGTCAGGGGATCCCCATTACTACACATCTACTATTCGGTGTCAGGGGATCCCCATCACTACACATCTACTATTCAGTGTCAGGGGGTCTCCCCATTACTACACATCTACTATTCAGTGTCAGGGGATCCCCCATTACTACACATCTACTATTCAGTGTCAGGGGATCCCTGATTACTACACATCTACTATTCAGTGTAAGGGGATCCCCATTATTATAAATCTATTATTCAGTGTCAGGAGATCCCACATTTCTGTACAACCACTATTCAGTGTCAGGAGATCCCCCCATTACTATACATCTACTATTCAGTGTCAGGAGATCCCCCATTACTACACATCTACTATTCAGTGTCAGGGGATCCCCATTATTATAAATCTACTATTCAGTGTCAGGTGGTCTCCCCATTACTACGCATCTACTAATCAGTGTCAGGAGATGCCCCCATTACTACACATGTACTATTCAGTGTCAGGAGATCCCCCATTACTACACATGTACTATTCAGTGTCAGGAGATCCCCCATTACTACACATCTTCTATTCAGTGTCAGGAGATCCCCCATTACTACACATCTACTATTCAGTGTCAGGGGATCCCCCATTTCTACACATCTACTATTCAGTGTCAGGGGATCCCCCATTACTATACATTATTATTATTATACAGTATTTATAAAGCACCAATAGTTCGCTCAGCGCTGTGCATTACAAAGGGGGACAGAACATGTGACAGTACAATAACAATACAATACAAAACATGAGGGGATTGAGGGCCCTGCTCTTTCGAGCTTACAATCTAGGAGGGAGGGGATGGTGGCACAGAAGGAGATAGCTGTGGCGGATGGAGTGGTAGGAAGAATGGAGGAGGTAGGCAAGTTAGCAGGGGGTGGGGTAGGCTTCCCTGAAGAGATCGGTTTTCAGGGTGCGCCTAAAGGAGAGGAGAGTAGGTGATAATCTGATGGGTTGGGGCAGGGAGTTCCAGAGGATGGGTGACACCCTGGAGAAGTCCTGGAGGCGGGCATGTGAGGAGGAGACCAGGGAACTAGAGAGAAGGAGGTCCTGTGAGGAGCGTGTGCGTGCTTGGCGTTACTTGGATATTAGGTCAGTGATGTAGTTCGGGGCAGTATGGTGGACAGCTTTGTACATCAGTGTTAGGATTTTGAATTTTATCCGTTGCGCAATCGGAAGCCAGTGGAGGGATTGGCAGAGGGGGGAGGCAGAAACAGAGTGGTTGGAAAGGTGAATGAGTCTGGCAGCCGTATTCAGGATCGACTGAAGCGGGGATAGCCAGCGGCGAGGCAGGCCAGTAAGGAGGGAGTTGCAGTAATCGAGTCGTGATATGATGAGGGAGTGGATGAGCTGTTTAGTAGTTTCTGTGGTTAGGAACACGCGTATTTTGGCGATGTTGCGGAGGTGGAGTCTGCACAAGCTTGTTAAAGATTGGACTTGGGGCTGGAAGGATAGGTTGGAGTCCAGAATGACACCAAGTACTCTGGCCTGCGGGGCGGGTTTGATGGTGGAGTTGTTGGATGTGATGGAGAAGTCAATGGCAGGTGGTGTCCAGGCTGGGGGGGAAGACAAGAAACTCGGTTTTGGAGAGGTTCAGTTTAAGGAAAAGGAGCAACATCCAGTCTGATATTTCGCTCAGTAGGTGTATGATTCGGGCGGAGACCGAGGGGGTGAGGGTTGGGGGTTGAGAGATAGATTTGTGTGTCGTCGGCATAAAGGTGGTAGTTGAAGCCGTGAGAGTGGAGGTGGTAGCATTATAGGTAACGCTGAAAGAGCATTGTGACAGGTAGGATGAGAGCCGGGAGAGAGCAGAATCTCTGAGGCCGAGGGAGTGTAGTTTTTTGAGGAGGAGGGGGTGGTCGACTGTGTTAAAGGCTGCAGAGAGGTCAAGGAGTAGGAGCACTGAATAGTGGCCATTAGCTTTGGCGGTTAGCAGGTCGTTGGAGAGTTTGAGTAAGGCAGTTTCGGTGGAGTGTAGGGGACAGAAGCCGGACTGTAGGGGATCGAGGAGGTTGTTGTCGTTGAGGTGAGAGCTTAGGCGGGTGTAGACTAGGCGCTCGAGGAGTTTAGATGTAAATGGGAGCAGGGAGATGGGTCTGAGGTTGTTTGGGTCATTGGGGTCCAGGGAGGGCTTTTTAAGTATGGGGATGATGATGTTTCAGAGGGGAGGGGAAAGTGCCGGAGGAGAGGGAGAGATTGAAGATGTGGGTGAGGGAGCGTAGGATGGAGGGGGAGGGAGGTCGTAGGAGTTGTGAGGGGATAGGGTCGAGGGGGCAGGTGGTGAGGCGGGCATCAGAGAGGATCTTGGAGACTTCCTCGATGGTAGTAAGGTCAAAGGTGCAGAGTTTTGGGGGGGGACTTCAGTATGAGGAATGTAGAGTGGTGTGGAAGTGGAGGTCAGAGCAGTGGTGGGGCCGTGGGAGAGGGGTGATGAGGGCGTAGCTGAGTGAGGGGGAATGGGGTTTGAGGGAGTTTGTGCAGCGACAAAGTCCCTGCGGGTTATGTCGAGGGGGAGGGTGGATGAGGGGGTAGCTGTGTGAGAGGTGACAGGTTGAGAGGGCGTGTGAGTTGCGGCGATGTCCTTGCGAATTGTGTCAATCTTCTTTTTGAAGTGATTGGCAATCTCAAGGGCAGTGAGTGAGGTGCTGGGTGGAGGTGGGGGTGGCGAGAGTAGAAGGTGGAGAAGAGTCGGCGAGGATTGGAGGAGAGGGCCTTGATGAGGGTCAGGAAGTAGGCTTGTTTGGCTGCGTGGAGGGAGGAGGTGTAGGTGTGGAAGGCAGATTTGTAGCGGGTGAAGGTTTGTTGGGATTTGGTTTTGCGCCATAGTTGCTCCAGGGCACGACTGTGTCATTTGAGGCTTTTGGTGTGATCGGTCTGCCAGGGCTGGAGCGGTCGGGGTCTGATGTTGCGTGTGGTTAAAGGTGCTAGTGAGTCAAGGGCTGTTGACAGCACGTTCTTATAGGTAGTCATAGCCAGGTCGGGGCAGGACAGGGGGAGGATGCTGTCATGGAGTTGATCAGCTGCAGAGTGGAGGGGGGCAGGGTTAAGGTTGCGGAGGTTACGGCTGGTAGTAGTGTGACATTTGGAGGGGTAGGCGTTGGAGGACGAGGAGATAGAGAAGGTAATCAGGTTGTGGTCAGAGAGAGGGAAGGGGGTGTTAGTGAGGTTGTGGGGAACGCAGCGGTTGGAGAAGACAAGATCAAGGATATTACCGTCGGAGCGGGTGGTGGATTGTATGCACTGTGCAAGTGCAAAGGAGGTGTCAGGAATCGGGGTATGACCAGAGGTTTGTGGACTGATGCAGGGAAACGCAGGCTTCAGATATGATATAAACAATATAATTTATTAATACTAACAATACAAAACGCAGTGCAATACTAAACATAAACACAGTGCAAACAAACCAAACCACCCACAGATAACAATACATACAATGCAAGCGTAGTCAGGCAGGCTGGGTCGATAACTATTGGGCAGGTAGGTACAGGAGGAGCAGGTGGAGAGTGGTCAGGTCACGAGCCGGGTACAGCAACTAACGGGCAGGTAGGTACAGGGGGTCCGGCAGAGAATGGTCAGGGTCACAAGCCAGGGATCAAACAGGAGAAGTCAGCAGAGGTCAGGATCAGGCAGGGTCGGCAACAAGTCAGGCAGAAACAGGAATGCAGGTAACAAGATACAGGGGCCCATGGAAAAACACACACCAAGGACCTGACTGTTAGTCTGGCCATTCCTTAAATACAACCCCCGCAATCAGCTTCAGGTGTTTGGCTGACTGCAGGGTTGAGTCTCTGATTGCTGAGAGCACCCACTGGCCAGCCCTGGTACTGCAGCCCACAAGGCAGGTGAGTCCCACCATTATTGGCAAGTCCATTCCTGACAGGAGGAGGTTAAGTGGAGGAGATGGGATGTGTCTGGGTTGTTGAGGTTGACAGGGATGTTGAAATCCCCAAGGATGATGGTAACTCAGAGGAGAGAAAGAAGGGTAGCCAGGAGAAAAAGTCATCCAGGAAGCGGGATATGGATCCAGGAGGCCGGTATATCACAGCAATCTTCAGAAGGGTTGGGGAAAATAGTCGGAAGTAGTGGGCCTCGAAGGAGAAGGATAGAGAGGGGGATTTGGGAGGACTCGGAAGGTCCTCTGTGGTGACAGGAGCACACCAACCCCACCACCTTTACGACCGTTGGGCCTGGGTGAGTGGGTCCAGGTGAGACCTCCGAAGGAGAGTGCAGCAGGGGAGGTAGAGTCAGTGGCCTGGATCCAGGTTTTCGTGATCGCTAAGAGGTTGAGGGAGCGAGAAACAAAGAGGTCGTGGATGGCGGTAAGCTTGTTGCACACCGATTGGGCGTTCAGGAGTGCACATGAAAACGGGGGGAGATTTTAGGGAGCAGGGGGACAGATGCTAAGTTGCGGGGGTTGCGGCAGGACATGGAGGCGGGAGGGTGTTGTGCAGTGAGGGAGGTGGTGGAGGGCCAGGATTCGGGGAGATGTCCCCCGCGGTTAGGAGGAGAAGGGTGAGAAAGGTGGCGTGGGAGCGGGATGTGCAGGAGCGTGAGAAACTCCTAGTAGAGGTGTTCGGGTCAGTGGGAGAGTGGAGTAATAGGAGAAGGTGGTGGATGCCGTAGAGGGGTGAAGGAAGCAGTGAGGAGACAATATACAAATGTTTGGGAGGAGCAGAGGGATATAGTGAATGGATTTGGGGAACGGAGGAGAGGAAAATGGGAAGGAGGAGTGGAAGAGGCATTTTGGGGAGGTGATGAGAGCAATAGTAGGGAGATGATGGCAATGAGGGGGAGATGTACAAGTTTTGGTGTGGAGTAGAGGGGTAAAGAAATGAGATTTGGGAACAGAGGATAGTAATATGAAGAGGAGAAGAGGGGCATATTATATAAAGGTACACGGAGTGGGACTAAGGCATGTAGGAGATGTTTCCCAGGGTGCTTGCTTGCAGTCTGTCCAGCGTGCAGTAGAGCTTATTGCTGTTGTTGTGTCTTCCTGCAGCTTAAGTTCTCTTCCTTTAGTTCAACAAGCTTCAACTCCTTCAACGCAGCACTCAACCAAAAGCAGCACCCCCATCAGAGACTGTGCCCCCCCATCAGTGATCACATCTACTATTCCGTGTCAGGGGATCCCCCATTACTACACATCTACTATTCAGTGTCAGGAGATCCCCCATTACTACACATCCACTATTCAGTGTCAGGGGATCCCCCCATTACTACACATCTACTATTCAGTGTCAGGAGATCCCCCATTACTACACATCCACTATTCAGTGTCAGAGGGTCCCCCCATTACTACACATCTACTATTCAGTGTCAGGGGATCCCCATTATTATAAATCTACTAATTAGTGTCAAGAGATCCCACATTTCTGTACATCCACTATTCAGTGTCAGGAGATCCCCCATTACTACACATCAACAATTCAGTGTCAGGGGATTCCCATTATTATAAATCTACTATTCAGTGTCAGGTGGTCTCCCCATTACTACGCATCTACTATTCAGTGTCAGGTGATCCTCCCATTACTACACATCTACTATTCAGTGTAAGGGATCCCCCATTACTATACATGTACTATTCAGTGTCAGGAGATCCCCCATTACTACACATGTACTATTCAGTGTCAGGAGATCCCCCATTACTACACATGTACTATTCAGTGTCAGGAGATCCCCCATTACTACACATCTACTATTGCATGTCAGGGGATCCCCCATTACTACACATCTACTATTGCATGTCAGGGGATCCCCCATTACTACACATCTACTATTCAGTGTCAGGGGATCCCCCCCCCATTACTACACATCTGCTATTCAGTGTCAGGAGATCCCCCATTACTACACATCTACTATTCGGTGTCAGGGGGTCCCCCCATTACTATACATCTACTATTCAGTGTCAGGAGATGCCCCCATTACTACACATCTACTATTCAGTGTCAGGGGATCTCCCATTACTACACATCTACTATTCAGTGTCAAGGGATTCCCACCCCCCCATTACTACACATCTGCTATTCAGTGTCAGGAGATCCCCATTTCTACACATCTACTATTCAGTGTCCGGAGATCTCCCCCATTACTACACATCTACTATTCAGTGTCAGGAGATCCCCCATTACTACACATCTACAATTCAGTGTCAAGGGATCCCCATTATTATAAATCTACTATTCAGTGTCAGGAGATCCCACATTTCTGTACAGCCACTATTCAGTGTCAGAAGATCCCCCCCCATTACTATACATCTACTATTCAGTGTCAGTAGATCCCCCCATTACTACACATCTACTATTCAGTGTCAGGAGATCCCCCACTACTTCACATCTACTATTCAGTATCAGGAGATCCCCCCATTACTACACATCTACTATTCAGTGTCAGGAGATCCCCCCCCCCATTACTACACATCTACTATTCAGTGTCAGGGGATCCCCCAATACTACACATCTATTATTCAGTGTCAGGGGATCCCCCATTACTACACATCTGCTATTCAGTGTCAGGGGTTCCCCCATTACTACACATATACTGTTCAGTGTCAGGAGATACCACATTACTACACATCTACTATTCAGTGTCAGGAGATCCCCCATTACTACACATCTACTATTCAGTGTCAGGGGGTCCCCCCATTACTATACATCTACTATTCAGTGTCAGGGATTCCTCATTACTACACATCTACTATTCAGTGTCAAGGGATTCCCCCATTACTACACATCTACTATTCAGTGTCAGGAGATCCCCATTACTACACATCTACTATTCAGTGTCAGGAGACCCCCCATACTACACATCTACAATTCAGTGTCAGGGGATCCCCATTATTATAAATCTACTATTCAGTGTCGGGAGATCCCACATTTCTGTACAGCCACTATTCAGTGTCAGAAGATCCCCCCCATTACTATACATCTACTATTCAGTGTCAGTAGATCCCCCCATTACTACACATCTACTATTCAGTGTCAGGAGATCCCCCCATTACTACACATCTACTATTCAGTGTCAGAAGATCCCCCCCATTACTATACATCTACTATTCAGTGTCAGTAGATCCCCCCACTACTTCATATCTACTATTCAGTATCAGGAGATCCCCCCATTACTACACATCTACTATTCAGTGTCAAGAGATCCCCCCCCCCCATTACTACACATCTACTATTCAGTGTCAGGGGATTCCCCCCCCCCATTACTACACATCTGCTATTCAGTGTCAGGAGATCCCCCATTACTACACATGTACTATTAAGTGTCAGGGGATTCCCCCCCCAATTACTACACATCTGCTATTCAGTGTCAGGGGTTCCTCATTACTACACATCTACTATTCAGTGTCAGGGGTTCCTCATTACTACACATCTACTATTCAGTGTCAGGGGTTCCTCATTACTAAACATCTACTATTCAGTGTCAGGGAATCTCCCCCATTACTACATATCTACTATTCAGTGTCAGGGGATCCCCCCATTACTACACATCTACTATTCAGTGTCAGGGGATCCCCCCATTACTACACATCTATTCTGTGTCAGGGGATCCCCCATTACTACACATCTACTATTCAGTGTCAGGGGATTTCCCCCCCCCCCCATTACTACACATCTGCTATTCAGTGTCAGGGGATTCCCCCCCATTACTACACATCTGCTATTCAGTGTCAGGAGATCCCCCCCATTACTACACATCTACTATTCAGTGTCAGGAGATCCCACCCCCCCCCATTACTACACGTATACTATTCAGTGTCAGGAGATCCCCCCATTACTACACATCTACTATTCAGTGTCAGGAGATCCCACATTTCTGTACATCCACTATTCAGTGTCAGGAGATCCCCCCATTACTACACATCTACTACTCAGTGTCAGGAGATCCCCCATTACTACACATCTACTATTCAGTGTCAGGAGATCCCCCCATTACTACACATCTACTATTCAGTGTCAGGAGATCCCCCCATTACTACACATCTACTATTCAGTGTCAGGAGATCCCCCCATTACTACACATCTACTATTCAGTGTCAGGAGATCCCCCATTACTACACATCTACTATTCAGTGTCAGGGGATCCCCATTACTACACATCTACTATTCAGTGTCAGGAGATCCCCCACTACTTCACATCTACTATTCAGTGTCAGGGGATCCCCCCATTACTACACATCTATTCTGTGTCAGGGGATCCCCCCCCATTACTACACATCTGCTATTCAGTGTCAGGAAATCCCCCCCCCCCATTACTACACATCTACTATTCAGTGTCAGGAGATCCCCCCATTACTACACATCTACTATTCAGTGTCAGGAGATCCCCCCATTACTACACATCTACTATTCAGTGTAAGGAGATCCCCCATTACTACACATCTACTATTCAGTGTCAGGGATCCCCCATTACTACACATCTACTATTCAGTTTCAGGAGATCCCCCCCATTACTACACATCTACTATTCTGTGTCAGGGGATCCCCCCATTACTACACATCTACTATTCAGTGTCAGGAGATCCCACATTTCTGTACATCCACTATTCAGTGTCAGGAGATCCCCCCCATTACTATACATCTATTCAGTGTCAGGAGATCCCCCATTACTACACATCTACTATTCAGTTTCAGGAGATCCCCCATTACTACACATCTACTATTCAGTTTCAGGAGATCCCCCCCATTACTACACATCTACTATTCTGTGTCAGGGGATCCCCCATTACTACACATCTACTGTTCAGTGTCAGGAGATCCCCCATTACTACTCATCTACTATTCAGTGTCAGGGGGTCCCCCCATTACTATACATCTACTATTCAGTGTCAGGGGTTCCTCATTACTACACATCTACTATTCAGTGTCAGGGGTTCCTCATTACTAAACATCTACTATTCAGTGTCAGGGGATTCT
Source organism: Staurois parvus (assembly GCF_062004578.1). Taxonomy (NCBI): domain Eukaryota; kingdom Metazoa; phylum Chordata; class Amphibia; order Anura; family Ranidae; genus Staurois; species Staurois parvus. The sequence continues at coordinate 190,143 of NW_028318938.1, forward strand.
CCCCCCCCATTACAATACATCTGCTATTCAGTGTCTGGAGATCCCCCATTACTACACATCTGCTATTCAGTGTCAGGAGATCCCCCATTACTACACATCTACTAATCAGTGTCAGGAGAGCCCCATTACTACACATCTACTAATCAGTGTCAGGAGAGCCCCATTACTACACATCTACTATTCAGTGTCAGGAGATCCCCATTACTACACATCTATTATTCAGTGTCAGGGGATCAGCCATTACTACACATCTACTATACAGTGTCAGGAGATCCCTCCACTACTACAGATCTACTATTCAGTGTCAGGGGATCCCCCATTACTACACATCTACTATTCAGTGTCAGGGAGTCTCCCCATTACTACACATCTACTATTCAGTGTCAGGAAAGGACTCACCGCTGGTTGCAGTATCGGGACATAGGAGCGGGTGCCTTTTCAGCAGCCATGATCTCACCTCCTGCAATCAAGTCATCAACTGAGATTGATTGTAGGTGTATTTAAACAGTAACCAGTCCTACAAGCAGGGCCTTGGTGTTTGCTCCCATGAGCCTCTGCTACCTGTTACCTGCTCTGTGTCCCATCTTCCTCTGCGTCCCATGCTTGATCTCCTGTGTATGATCCCGGCTAGCCTGACGACGCTTGATTGCTGTACTTATATATTGGGTGAAGGTTTTTGATTATTTGGGCTTTGTTTGCACTGTGCGGATTTGTATAATGGTGTAACTTACAATACATTATATTATTTACATTGCTCCTGAAGCCTGATATTCCCTGTTTCAGTCCACACATCTCTGGTCATATCCGGGTTACTGACATAACACCAAGTCCTGACCAGAAGTGACTGCACAGGGAAGCCATCTTGGCTTATTGTTTGTGAAGGATGCATCCTGAGGAGGTTGTGATCTTTTCTTGGCTAGTAATAGAAGACAGAGAATATGGCTATCAGACTCTGAAGGAGTGGGCCAGGGATCAGCTGCTAGAGTGCAGGCAGGTTGCTCATTCCCTAGTAGATCAGGGCACAGAGTTCTCTGAGGTCCAGTCATTGATTCAGGGTTGTGCTGAGTTGGCTTCATTCAGTACCCCTGAAAGCAGGAATTACTTTTCTCCGCCATTCAGTACAGTTCAAGTAGAGTCACTGTTCTGGTTATTGGAGGATAATCCGGATTGCTTATTTGAGCATTATTCAGCATGTTCACCACGTGCTTGTGGACTGTATAAACGCAGTGCAGTCTTTGGTCAGACAGGCTATGTGTAAGCTGAGCTTTGTTCAGCTGGTATTACAGACATGGTCAGATTTTTTACACCCAGTCTCAGTCAGCTTGGAACAACCCAGTCCTGCTTCTAATCCATTTTCTCAAAGCTCTATTCCTCCATTCCCCACAGCACCCCCAGTTACAGCCCAGTATACCCTGCTATCAACCACATGTCAGTCCCCTGTTCCCACTCGCTGCACCTATCCTGCCTTTATCCCCGTCAAGAAGTCCTCTGTAGCAACTGCTCCCTCCTCTGTTCCATCCTCCAGCTCTTCTCTGTCTTCAGCTGCTCCGTCCATTTACAGCCCTGAATTTACTTGCAGTGCTTCAGTAACTAAACCCAAGAAGAAGCGAAAATTCTTTCCAACCAGTATCATCCTGCCAGTATCCAAATCGGCCAACCTGCTGTCTGAGAACCCGCCTTCTGTTATCCCACCTGCTGACCCGATGCCTGTCGTCCAGCCTGCTGACCCGGTGCCTGTCGTCCAGCCTGCTGACCCCATTATCCAACCTAATAATCCAGCGCCCGCTACTCAGCCTGATGACCCGGTGCCCGTTGTTCAGCCTGAGGAACCGATACCTGCCATTCAGCCTAATGATCCAGCGCACGCTACTCCGCTTGATAACCCGATGCCAGTTATTCAGACTGATGACCCGATGCCTGCTATCCAACTTGATGATCCGATGCCCGTTCAGCCTGAGGAACCGATGCCTGCCATTCGACCTGATGACCCGCTGCCCATTATGCAGCCTAATGATCTGGTGCCCGCTATCCAGCCTGATGATCTGGTGACCGCTATCCAGCCTGATGATCTGGTGCCCACTATCCAGCCTGATGATCTGGTGCCCGCTATCCAGCCTGATGATCTGGTGCCCACTATCCAGCCTGATGATCTGGTGCCCACTATCCAGCCTGATGCCCCGGTGCCCGTTATTCAGCCTGAGGAACCGATACCTGCCATTTGGCCTGATGACCTGCTGCCTAATGATCCAGCGCCCGCTACTCTGCCTGATGACCCGGTGCCGGCTATCCAGCCTGATGACCCGGAGCCGGCTATCCAGCCTGATGCCCTGGTGCCCGCTATCCTGCCTGATGCTCTGGTGCCCGCTATCCTGCCTGATGACCCCATGCCCGTTATCCTGCCTGATGACCCGATGCCCGCTGTTCAGCCTGATGACCCGATGCCCGCTGTTCAGCCTGAGGAACCGATGCCCGCTGTTCAGCCTGAGGAAAACATTATCCAGCCTAATGATCCAGCGCCCGCTACTCCGCCTGAGGACCCGGTGCCGGCTGTCCAGCCTGAGGACCCGGTGCCAGCTGTCCAGCCTGAGGACCCGGTGCCGGCTGTCCAGCCTGAGGACCCGGTGCCGGCTGTCCAGCCTGAGGAACCCATGCCCGTTGTTCAGCCTAATGATCCAGCGCCGGCTATCCAGCCTGAGGAACCCATGGTCGTTGTTCAGCCTGAGGAACCCATGCCCGTTGTTCAGCCTAATGATCCGGCGCCCGCTACTCCGCCTGATGATCCGATGCCTGTTGGCCCGGTGCCTGCTACCCAGCTTGATGTGCCTCTGCCCGCTGCCCAGCTTGATGTACCTCTGCCCAGCTTGATGTGCCTCTCTCAGGAGATCCCCCCATTACTACACATCTACTATTCAGTGTCAGGGGATCTCCCATTACTATTCAGTGTCAGGGGATCTCCCATTACTACACATCTACTATTCAGTGTCAGGGGATCTCCAATTACTACACATCTACTAATCAGTGTCAGGGATCCCCCCATTACTACACATCTACTATTCAGTTTCAGGGGGTCTCCCATTGCTACACATCTACTATTCAGTGTCAGGAGATCCCCCATTGCTACACATCTACTATTCAGTGTCAGGGGATCTCCAATTACTACACATCTACTATTCAGTGTCAGGGGATCTCCAATTACTACACATCTACTATTCAGTGTCAGGGATCCCCCCATTACTACACATCTACTATTCAGTGTCAGGGGGTCTCCCATTGCTACACATCTACTATTCAGTGTCAGGAGATCTCTGTATTACTACACATCTACTATTCAGTGTCAGGGATCTCACATTACTACACATCTACTATTCAGTGTCAGGGGGTCTCCCATTACTACACATCTACTATTCAGTGTCAGGGGGTCTCCCATTGCTACACATCTACTATTCAGTGTCAGGAGATCCCCCATTGCTACACATCTACTATTCAGTGTCAGGGGATCTCCGTATTACTACACATCTACTATTCAGTGTCAGGGGATCTCCCCGTTACTACACATCTACTATTCAGTGTCGGGGGTCCCCCCGTTACTACACATCTACTATTCAGTGTCAGGGATCCCCCATTACTACACATCTACTATTCAGTGTCAGGGGATCCCCCCGTTACTACACATCTACTATTCAGTGTCAGGGATCCCCCATTACTACACATCTACTATTCAGTGTCAGGGGATCTCCCCGTTACTACACATCTACTATTCAGTGTCAGGAGATCCCCCCATTACTACACATCTACTATTCATTGTCAGGAGATCCCCCATTACTACACATCTACTATTCAGTGTCAGGGGATTCCCCATTACTACACCTCTACTATTCAATGTCAGGGGGTCTCCCCATTACTTCCAATGAGTACAGAGCTCTGATCAGCAGAGATAAATAGAATATCAGATACAATCCTCCCGTCCAATCACTAGCAATGCTGATTCCGGCCTCACACTGTCTGCTGATCCCATTCATGCTCCATACACAAGGAGATGATAGCACAATACAAGTCATGTCAGTGGTATTCTGTGCTCATCCTGTGTATGGAGATATCACCGTATCTACACATGGAGGACAATATTGGGGGGTCTACTCCATTATAACATTTGTCTTATAAAACTCTATTTCTTGGAGATTTATAAAGTGATCGAATATAAATGATTCCAATAAAGAGAAATGAGTTCCATCCATGTAGAGAATAGTTCCAGTCATTCCTGGGGGGGGATTCATTTCCTTCTGGTAACATTCTTCTCTTCTACAGATTGTCCTCTAATCACCTGACAGACAGTTCCTGCCCCCACCTTGCATCTGGAATAAGAAATAACCCGACACTGAGGACACTGAACCTGTCTAGGAACAATCTGGAGGGTCCTCATTTCAGGGATCTGATGGCGGCTCTGACAACAAGCCGGATAGAGGAATTACAGTGAGTATAACAGGACACATGGAGGACAATATTGGGGGGCTACTCCATTATAACATTTTTCTTATAAAATTCTATTTCCTAGAATTTATAAAGTGATCGAATATAAATGATTCCAATAAAGAGAAATTAATTCCATTCATTTCTGGGGGGGGGGGGGGGGATTTACACTCTTCTAGTAACATTCTTCTCTTCTTCTGCAGATTGGATGATAATGACCTGACAGACATTTCCTGCCCCCACCTGGCATCTGGAATAAGAGATAACCCGACACTGAGGACGCTGAACCTGTCTGATAACAATCTGGAGGGTCCTCATTTCAGGGATCTGATGGCGGCTCTGACAACAAGCAGGATAGAGGAATTACAGTGAGTATAACAGGACTGACTGAGACAATCATATTCTGGGACAGATTAACATTCCAACTATTAAAAAATTCTAATATTGTAAACAAAATCGATCCAATTTTTAGACCTCCTAAGTAGCCAATTATGTACAGCTGTCTAACCTTAGAACCTTATCACACTCTGTTATCAGCTATGAAATAGACTTTTTAAAAGTTTTTTATAAATGTCAAAATTAAATTTAGCCTGATATTTATTAAAATAGAAGAGAGTATAGGAGGTCATACATACAGGACTCCGATCCGACTGCAATCAGTAATCAGTGCCCTGTACACATTTGTGTTATTTGGCATGAACATCCATCCGTGTTTTAGGCAGGACATACAACCACGGGGTGAAGACATGGAAATTTCTTGATCCCCCATTAGCACAAACAGTGTTGATGGAAAATCCCTCATGCAGTTCTATTATATTCTGCCGGCAGGGAGCACAGAGATCCTTCCCTACCAGCAGAATACAATGATCACTGATCGCGAGATTGACTTTGGTACAACAAGCCTGCCCATAAATGGATGAAATTCGGCCAGTTTCTGCTGAAATGGCCTCATTTCAATCCACCTTTGGCTGACTTTATGTCAGGGGATCCCCCCATTTCTATACATCTACTATTCAGTGTCAGGGGATCCCCCCATTACTACACATCTACTATTCAGTGTCAGCAAATCCCCCCATTACTACACATCTACTATTCAGTGTCAGGAGATCCCCCCATTACTACACATCTACTATTCAGTGTCAGGAGATCCCCCATTACTACACATCTACTATTCAGTGTCACGGGTTCCCCCATTACTATACATCTGCTATTCAGTGTCAGGGATCCCTCACTACTACACATCTATTCAGTGTCAGGGGTCCCCCATTCCTATACATCTACTATTCAGTATCAGGGGAGCCCCCATTACTACACATCTACTATTCAGTGTCGGGGGTCTCCCCATTGCTGATAAGAGCTCTGTACTCATTGGAAGTAGAGATAAATAGAATATCAGATAACAATCCTCCCATCCAATCACTAGCAATGCTGATTCCGGCCTCACACTGTCTGATGATCCCATTCATGCTCCATACACAAGGAGATGATAGCACAATACGAGTCATGTCAGTGGTATTCTGTGCTCATCCTGTGTATGTAGATATCACTGTCTCTATACATGGAGGACAATATTGGGGGGTCTACTCCATTATAACATTTGTCTTATAAAATTCTATTTCCTGGAGATTTATAAAGTGATCGAATATAAATGATTCCAATAAAGAGAAATGAGTTCCATCCATGTAGAGAATAGTTCCATTCATTGCTGGGGGGGGGGGGGAATTCATCTTCTTCTAGTAACATTCTTCTCTTCTTCTACAGTTTGGATGGTAATCACCTGACAGACAGTTCCTGCCCCCACCTGGCATCTGGAATAAGAAATAATCCGACACTGAGGACACTGGACCTGTCCGGGAACAATCTGGAGGGTCCTCATTTCAGGGATCTGATGGCGGCTCTGACAACAAGCCGGATAGAGGAATTACAGTGAGTATAACAGGACTGACTGAGACAATCATATTCTGGGACAGATTAACATTCCAACCTTGAAAAAAATCTAATAATGAATACAAATCTCATTTCTTTATCATACATCATGGGACACAGAGCATCTTCATTTCCATTATGATAAGGTTATGATGCCACCTTTAGGTGATTGGACACTGGCAAAAAAAGTCCCCTTCTAGGCATAACCCTTTCCCAGCAGGCAAGGTTTCCGTTTTTCTTTGTTTAGGCGATGGCTATGTCTGTTCAATCTCTGCATGAAAGAATATGATTCCAGCTGGAATTAGGAGACTTGCTTTTTGTAGATTTATTATCTATGGCTTTTGAATGCTAAGAAGAATGGTACTAAGACCCCGCACTGGACACATTGGGATGGAATGTAAGGTTTCCGATCAGCACTGGACACTGCGAAACTGGACCCTGTGCAATGATATTTTGCATTGCTTATAGTTTGCTATATAGGTCAAAATAAAGTTTCTCTGCTAGGTAGCGGAGTCCCTGAAAGCCATTAGTGGCAGAGCCCGCCATGCTCGGTGAAGAATGGACTCCCAGGGGCATGAAATAGAGGGTGTCTTGGCAGCAGCCTTGCTGGTAACCCCAATGACCTTTTCCCTGGGGCAGGACATGAGTGTGGGCCTCAGAAGTATTCTTTATTTTTTTAACTTATGCCTTGTCACGATCGCAGCCACCAACATGCGACAATCGCACGACCGTGACCAACAATAATACATCACACCCGCGGTGTCAGACCCCAGACCTTCTCACCAAACTCGTGACCGAAGGACCGGACGATCTAAAACCGCAGTTTGACGCGCGTAACAAGGCCACACCCAGCTGCACCCTGCACAGCGATTGTCCAGCTAATAGGCTACAATCGGTGCCTGCAGCCTGAATGCGCTTGTTACTGGGTCGGGTTAATTACGCAACTAACCCTCTACTGCCACCAATACTTTTGTCGGAGACTGGGAAACTCCCATTATCAAATATACACTATAATGATTGAAAAGTCGCCTGTCCAATACGGTCACCGCAGGCCGATTGGGCAGAGGATTAAACAAACGCAGTAGCGTCTCTTCAAAGGCAGGAATTCGTGAACTGCAAGTAAGCGCTTAGAAACAGTTTAACACTTTCAGAAAGAAAGATTTATTACTAAAAGCGTCAAACAGGTGCAATAAAATATTTACAAAGAAAATGTAACTAGTTATATATATAAATATATATATTATATATGACCCACAACACAGCAAAGAGATAATAGGAAGGAAGTTAAAGGATTAAGTTACTTGCCAGTATGCCTTGGTTTGTAAGCAGATCCAAGTTGCAGAGCAGGAAGGGTCTTTGATCTCCTCTGTTACGATGTTAAGATCAGGAGATCTGCTTTGCTTACTTAGGCTTGTCAGCCTGTCTTTTTAAAATCCCTCTGCAAAGGGGGGGGGGGGGGTGCGGCTCTGAACACTGGCCACTACGCTGTTTTGGGAGGGGTCAGTTGGGCGAACTCTGAATTAGAGCCAACATCTGTCATAATCCAGGACATGAAACATCGGGGAAAAGCCTGACTTGAGGAATGTTCATTTCACTCTGTCATCTTTGACTGTTAGGTTTTGTGAGGTTACAATCTCTTTCAATTCCTGGTAGAAGCTGCCTTTTCTGTTTTATGATGGTTGAGTCTACACCAGTTTCTCGGGTCAGTGCTTCCCAATTCACTGAGAAATGCTGGCCTTATCAGGACTTAGGTGAGGAAAGATACACTATCGCAGACTGCTCGGCACCAAACTAGGGATGCCTTAACCTGCGGTTGACCCCCCCTAACCAGCACACACCAGCTGACACTGGGCCTGTCAGGGGGTAGGGAATGAAGGATCGAGGAATACCTCCAATAGAAAAGGGGAACTCCGCGTCCAACTCTGATGAGCCAGTTTGCTACATGCCTCACTTGTGGGTTCTGTGTAGCTTCTCTGTGTGCCCCAGGTGCTACATAGCTCAAGCAGAGTTTAGGACCAGTCTGGGAGGCTCTAGCAGGCTCTAGGTGCCTAAAAGGTACCCAGAGCCCTGTTGCTTATTGCTCAGTGCCCTCTTGGCTGAATTGGACTGCTGTTCTCAGCAAGGATCCCTACAAACATGTCAGCAGGCCATGTCTTACCAATGGAAGAGTGTAGGTGGTAAGGGTTCCCAAATACCATCTTCAGGCAAGGAGGAACCTTCTGGGCAAGGCCCCACTTATAATGAATTCTCTGGGGGGGTCAGTTTGTTCTATGCAGCTCTGATCCCTCCTCCTATGTGGTAAATCTGCTACGTCTGGGGTACCGTCCTACAGTTCCTTTGTGACAAGGGAGGAATTGCTGTGGTACAGCAGCAGCTTTCCAGAATTCATGCTGGCATGGACCGCTTTGGTTACAAATGGAAGCATTCCCATTCTCCTCCATCCCAGTTAACAGAAGGAATAGGTAAAGGATGAGGTAGAGGAAGATAATGTTCCTCTAGAAGAGGATGCAGAAGTACCTTTGTCCAAGGAATCTACTCCTGAAGAACTCCAGGGTCATATCTCAAATCTAAAAGATTGTGAGCTTTCTCATGGAAGTTGTCCAGGTTGCTTTAAAGCTACTGCTTCCCGAGTATTCTTTCAGTCAATCCCAGTTTCTTACTTTAACAAGACCCTCATGTACCCAGTGGATGAGGTCCCAGTATTTAAGAATGCCTAGGAAAAATATCTGGAGGCTTTATCCAAGGCCTCATATGGGCTGATAGGAGCAACTTTACATCTAGCAAATATGGCTGTTGGCGTGTGTCAAAGCCTCAAAGTCTGACCTTGCCACATGACAGCAGAGAGGGATTCTACTAGTGGATATACTGAATCAGGCAGAAACCTGGAGGCTTTCCACATGTTCTTAGCTGCACAGTGGATATCCTAAAGGACTCTATATAGCAACTTTCACATCCCTGGGTCTTATCCATGCATGTGTGCCGGATCTTATAGCTGAAATGTTGGTCAGTGGAATAGCCCAGATACTTTTGGGGCACCTTCCTCCACTTCCTTTGTGACAAGGGAGGAATTCTCATTTATTATTATTGGAGTACATCAGAAGCTTTCCAGAATTCCTGCTGGCTTGGACCACCTTGGTCACAAAACATTCCCCCTTTCCTCCGCACTCCCTGGTAGTGGAGGAGGAACTAGTGGAGGACAAGGTAGAGGAAATACAGTATGTGCTGGTAGAGTTGGACACAGAAGAATCCTCATCTGAGAAATGTACTCCTAAAGGACTCCAGGGTCAAAGTTTATCTCAGACCCAAATGGCATTTGTGAGTATTGAGAGTTCTTTGAGAGAAATTGGTACTCTGACATTGTGAACATATGAGGTCAACCTTTAAAAGCTTGTGGATGGCCCAACCTTCTGTCGCAAGATATGATCTTCAATCCTTCTTTACAGTTGCTGGCTTTACTGGCATGGCTGTTGAAGCCAGGATCTTCACAGACAGGGAAGTCTCTGATTTCACTATTCCTACCTTACTGAAGGCTCAGAAGGCAACTTCATGGAAGATTACCAAAAAACTTGGAAATCTTATTTTGCTTTGTGTGAGGCTAGAAGATTTTATCCTCACAAGTATGTCGTGGTCACATCCTGACTTTTATCCAATCTGGAATTGATCTGTGACTGACTGAGTATGCTCAAGATTCAGATATCAGCCTTGCTGGTCTTTTTCCAGAGACAGAAGTGGTTCAGAAGCAGGGTTCAAAAGTGTGCTACATACAGAGTTCAGGGCTCAGGAGTGTGCTACGTACAGAGTTCAGGGCCCAGGAGTGTGCTACGTACAGAGTTCAGGGCTCAGGAGTGTGCTACGTACAGAGTTCGGGGCTCAGAAGTGTGCTACTTACACGGTGCAGGGCTCAGGAGTGGGCTACGTGCACGGTGCAGGGCTCAGGAGTGGGCTACGTGCACGGTGCAGGGCTCAAGAGTGGGCTACGTGCACGGTGCAGGGCTCAGGAGTGGGCTACGTGCACGGTGCAGGGCTCAGGAGTGGGCTACGTGCACGGTGCAGGGCTCAGGAGTGGGCTACGTGCACGGTGCAGGGCTCAGGAGTGGGCTACGTGCACGGTGCAGGGCTCAGGAGTGGGCTACGTGCACGGTGCAGGGCTCAGGAGTGGGCTACGTGCACGGCTCAGGAGTGGGCTACGTGCACGGTGCAGGGCTCAGGAGTGGGCTACGTGCACGGTGCAGGGCTCAGGAGTGGGCTACGTGCACGGTGCAGGGCTCAGGAGTGGGCTACGTGCACGGTGCAGGGCTCAGGAGTGGGCTACGTGCACGGTGCAGGGCTCAGGAGTGGGCTACGTGCACGGTGCAGGGCTCAGGAGTGGGCTACGTGCACGGTGCAGGGCTCAGGAGTGGGCTACGTGCACGGTGCAGGGCTCAGGAGTGGGCTACGTGCACGGTGCAGGGCTCAGGAGTGGGCTACGTGCACGGTGCAGGGCTCAAGAGTGGGCTACGTGCACGGTGAAGGGCTCAGGAGTGGGCTACGTGCACGGTGCAGGGCTCAAGAGTGGGCTACGTGCACGGTGAAGGGCTCAGGAGTGGGCTACGTGCACGGTGCAGGGCTCAGGAGCGGGCTACGTGCACGGTGCAGGGCTCAGGAGCGGGCTACGTGCACGGTGCAGGGCTCAGGAGCGGGCTACGTGCACGGTGCAGGGCTCAGGAGTGGGCTACGTGCACGGTGCAGGGCTCAGGAGTGGGCTACGTGCACGGTGCAGGGCTCAGGAGTGGGCTACGTGCACGGTGCAGGGCTCAGGAGTGGGCTACGTGCACGGTGCAGGGCTCAAGAGTGGGCTACGTGCACGGTGAAGGGCTCAGGAGTGGGCTACGTGCACGGTGCAGGGCTCAGGAGCGGGCTACGTGCACGGTGCAGGGCTCAGGAGTGGGCTACGTGCACGGTGCAGGGCTCAGGAGTGGGCTACGTGCACGGTGCAGGGCTCAGGAGTGGGCTACATACAGAGTGCAGGGTTCAGATGTGCGAGTAACCCCGCTGCCACTCTGCATGTTGCGTGGGATGACTAGGATGTGCCTAGGCACCAGTTCACATGTCTGATAGTTACATTCATAACTGGGGGACAATTTTTTTTTTCTAGTAACATTCTTCTCTTCACCTACAGTCTGGATAATAATCAGCTGACACACAGATCCTGCCCCCACCTGGCATCTGGAATAAGAAATAACCCAACACTGAGGACACTGAACCTGTCTGGGAACATGCTGGAGGGTCCTCATTTCAGGGATCTGACGGCAGTTCTGACAACAAGCCAGATAGACGAATTACAGTGAGTATAACAGGACTGACTGAGACAATCATATTCTGGGAGAGTTTATTATCCCAGCCATGAAAAAACCTAATTATTTTAAACAAAAGTGATCAAATTTTACTCATGAAATTATATTAACTGGAGTTTTATAAAGTGACCTAATATTCATGTAGAGAATAATTACATTCATTCCTGGGAAAGAAATTCATTTCTTCTGAGAGCATTCTCCTCTTCTTCTACAGATTGGATGATAATCACCTGACAGACAGTTCCTGCCCCCACCTGGCATCTGGAATAAGAAATAACCCGACACTGAACCTGTCTGGGAACAAGCTGGAGGGTCCTCATTTCAGTGATCTGATGGCGGCTCTGACAACAAGCCGGATAGAGGAATTACAGTGAGTATAACAGGACTGACTGAGACAATCATATTCTGCGACAATATACACTATATTGCCAAAAGTATTGCAGCCCCTCCAAATCATTGGTTTCAGGTGTTCCTGTCAGGGCTCCGGGTATGACCAGAGGTATGTGAACTGACGCAGGCTTCAGATATGTTATAAACAATATAATTTATTAATACTAACAATACATAAACGCAGTGCAATACTAAAACATAACACAGTGCAAATGAACCAAACCACCCACAGATAACAATACATACAATGCAAGCGTAGTCAGGCAGGCCGGGTCAATAACAATTGGGCAGGTAGGAACAGGAGGAGCAGGCAGAGAGTAGTCAGGTCACGAGCCGGGTACAGCAACTAGCGGGCAGGTAGGTACAGGGGGTCAGGCAGACAATGGTCGGGGTCACAAGCCAGGGAACAAACAGGAGAAGTCAGCAGAGGTCCGGATCAGGCAGGGTCGGCAACAAATCAGTCAGACAGGAACAGGAACAGGAATGCAGGTAACAAGATACAGGGGCCCATGGAAAAACACACACCAAGCCACAGACTGCAGGTCTGGCCATCCCTTAAATACACCTGCAATCAGCCTCAGGTGTTTTGGCTGACTGCAGGGTTGAGTCTCTGATTGCTGAGAGCACCCGCTGGCCAGCCCTGGTACTGCAGCCCACAAGGCAGGTGAGTCCCACCATTATTGGCAAGTCCATTCCTGACAGTTCCAATCACCTCTATTGTCCCAGGTGTATACAATAAAGCCCCTAGGCATGCAGACTGCTTCTACAAACATTGGTGAAAGAATGGGTCGTTCTCAGGAGCTCAGTGACTCCAAGCGTGGTGCTTTGATAGGTTTCCACCTGTGCAATAAGTCCATCCGTGACATTTCCTGGCTACTAAATATTCCACGCTCAACTGTTAGTGGGATTATAACAAAGTGGAAGCAACTGGGAACAGCCACTCAGCCACCAAGTTGTAGGCCAGGAGAATGGTACTTGCCTGACTGCATTGTGCCAAGTGTAAAGTTTGGTGGAGGGGGGATTATGGTGTGGGGGTGTTTTTCAGGGGTTGGGCTTGGCCCCCTAGTTTCAGTGAAAGAACTCTTAAGGCGACAATTTCATGCCCCCAACTTTGTGAGAAGAGTTTGGGAATGGCCCCTTCCTGTTCCAACATGACTGCACACCAGTGCACAAAGCAAAGCCCATAAAGACATGGATGAGCCAGTTTGGGGTGGAGGAACTTGACTGGCCTGCACAGAGTCCTGACCTCAACCCCATAGAACACCTTTGGGATGAATTAGAGCGGAGACTGCCAGCCAGGCCTCCTCCCCCGACATCAGTGCCTGACCTGACAAATGTGCTTCTGGAAGAATGGTCCAACCTTCCCATAGACACCCTCCTAAACCTTGTGCACGGCATTCCCAGAAGAGCTACGGACTAAGACTGGGGGGCCATTAAAGGTCATGTTTGTGTAAAGGCAGACGGCCCAATACGTTTGGCTATATAGTGTATCCAAAACTGGTAAATATTCCAATTGTTGTAATAGTGACTTATTTCTTTTTGAGGCCTCTGTGCCTGGTCTGAATGGAGCAGACCATCACTACAGACAGTCTTCATCAGATAGGTGCACTCACCAAACACTTGGCATCCAAGAATATCTTTTTTGCATGTAGAAGGTTCAGACTAAAAAGTGATGTTTCCTTACACCTCAGTGTGTGCCTTGCAGGAATAATAGCAGGGAATTATAGTGAGCAAAGAAGAAATTACATCACACAAGAGGGAAGGATACAAAAAAAATTGTACAATAATGAAGTGCAAAATTAATCACAGTATGTGGAAAATACATACAAATACACCCTGTTCCAAATTATTATGCAAATTCTATTTAAGTGTCACAAAGATGAAATATTTTGTTTTTCAGTGTAACTCATGGATGGCATTGTGTGTCAGGGCTCTTTTGATCACTGAAAACAATCTTGGACACCTGTGATAATTAGATTGGCCGGTGAGCCCAAATTAAGGAAAAACTACTAAAGGACGGTGTTCCACATTATTAAGCAGAGCACCATTTTCAAGCAATATGTAGAAGAAAAAGGATCTCTCTGCTGCCGAAAAGAGTGAAATAGTTCCATGCCTTGGACTAGGTATGAAAACATTCGATATTTCATGAAAACTTAAGCGTGATTATCGCACTATGAAGAGATTTGTGGCTGATTCAGAGCACAGACGGGTTGGTGCAGATAAAGGCACATTGAGGAAGATTTCTGCCAGATCCATGCATCGGATCAAGAGAGCAGCTGCTAAAATACCATTACATAGCAGCAAACAGATATTTGAAGCTAAAATAAAAGTGCAGCGCTAGGAAAATATATAAATGTCACAATCAATATAAGTGATCAAAAAAAGTCCCAACAATGGTGACCTAGGGTAACAATGCACACCAACCAGAAGTGCACATTATAAGTGCAATGTAGCCAGGATGGAGTTCATAGAGTAGTCATCAGCATGAGAAGGATAGATGTATTCCCTTGGTCAGAGAAGATCCTCACGATGGTACAGAGCTGGACATAAGAAACGATCACTGTTCCACCAAAAGAGCACTATTCCTCCACTGTGCAAAAACGATATCTGGGAGAAAAGGTACTCCCCACAGGGGATCAAGAAAAAATGCCCATAGTGAAGTAAAGTTAAAACAAATTTATTAAGATTAACAGGATGCATCCAGAAATGGCATAAAATAGACAGACAGGACTAACCGTCTTGTCAGATGTGATGGCCGCCGGAGCTCCACGATGCTCCGACGGCGTGACGTCAAGGCGTGCGTAGGCTCCTCCTTACGCGTTATGTGCCAAGCACATCTTCAGAGAAAGAACCAGATATTTGAAGCTGCTGGTGCCTCTGGAGTCCCACGGACATCAAGGTGTAGAGTCCTCCAGAGTCTTGCAACTGTGCATAAACCTTCTATTCGGCCACCACTAACCAATGCTCACAAACAGAAACTGCTGCATTGGGCAGAAAAATACATGAAGACTCATTTTCAAACAGTCCTGTTCACTGATGGGTGCCGTGCAACCCTGGGTGGTCCAGATGGATGGAGTAGTGGATGGTTGGTGGACGGCCACCCTGTTCCAACAAGGCTGCGACATCAGCAAGGCGGTGGTGGAGTCATGTTTTGGGCCACAATCATGGGAACAGAGCTGGTCGGCCCCTTTATGGTCCCTGAAGGTGTAAAGATGACCTCTGCAAAGTATGTGGAGTTTATGACTGACCACTTTCTTCCCTGGTACAGAAGGAAGAACTATGCTTTCCGTAATAAAATCATCTTCATGCATGACAATACACCATCTCATGCTGCAAAGAATACCTCTGCATCATTGGCTGCTATGGGGATAAAAGGAGAGAAAGTCATGGTGTGGCCTCCATCCTCCCCTGACCTCAGTCCTATTGAGAACCTTTGGAGCATCCTCAAGCAAAAGATCTATGAGGGTGGGAGGCAGTTTACATCCAAAGAGCAACTCTGGGAGGCTATTCTGACATCTTGCAAACAAATTCAAGCAGAAACTGTCCAAAAACTCCCAAGTTCAATGGATGCAAGACTTGTGATCTGCTATCAGATAAGGGCTCCTATGTTACAATGTAACGTGACCTGTTAAAAAGTTTGATTGAAATAGCTTTTGATTTCAGTAAATATGCTGCAAACACAACAAATGACAATTTTCAGTTCTTTACAACCTATAAAAAGTGTTTTGAAACTTACTGTACGTAATAATTTGGAAAAAAAATCCTGTTATGAGGAGGTTTGTTCAATAAAATGTGAATTGTCTCTTAATAGTTGATAACATGAGAATTATGCTGACTGTTATTTACATCAGTTATTTAGGTAAATGAGAAAAATATCATTTGCATAATAATTTGGAACACGGTGTAAATTACTTTGTCAATATAATTGCTTGAGCAGAACAGCAAATAAAATACCTTGAGAAGCACATATTAAAAAAGCGCACATCACTTAAAAGCCTTTTATGAAACATTTATTGCTTAAGAACTTCAAATACAGCCAACGTGTTTTCAGGCCTCTTGGTTCTTCAGGCCTTGAGCAGTGGATCATGATGAGATGTCATGGAAGACCTAAAGTATGTTGGGGTTTGATAAAGACTGTCGTCATTTAAATGCACTGTGAACTGCTGGCCGAGTTTCTCAGTTATTTCACATTGTGGTTAAGAATTGGACCCGTCATGCCTCCTCTGCACTCCACCAGCTAGATCAAGTACAGACTGTACTTGATTGGCTCTATTCCCTGTGACATACTTTGAGATACCTTGAGATTCCAGGTTCATTGCTTCTAGGGAGGATAGAGACACTAATGTTTTTGTCTTCCCTCCACTCACATCCTGACAGCACCCATGGAGGGTGTGATGGACCACCTGGCACCTCTCCCAGGTGCCTCCATCAGATGGCTGCTTCCTCACCGCTGGAACACAGGAACAAGATATTATAGCTGGGCATTGCACCCAAGAACAACCAGACACTAGCTTAGGTGCAAACAGGAACTACTTTATTTTTATAAAAATCTACTAGCATTCTGAGATTGTTTGGAATATCAATTTCCCTAAAATCCTGGATGTCATATCTCCACCACTCAGCTGTACTTCTAAAGTTCGGATCTTCCTGGATTCTCTCAAGTAATAGTTCTGGACCATCAAAATCATAGCCCTCCATGGGCGTATCATCCTTCAGTCATGGACAAACTTGGGAAATATACCAATTAAGCACTCTGTGTCCTTCACCCAACATCATCTTGAGGCAGACCAGATGTTCCAATCAGGTCACCCATTCTTCCTGGGGTTGCTCTCCCAGGAAGGACATCCGTAAGTCCCATTGGAGACAGTATAGCTCCTCCGGGGTAGCAAGATCCTTTCCACAATGCTCCTGTTCCAACTGCAGCGCTTCTTTCCATAGTTTCCGACAAATGACATCCCTCCATACCAGTGCATCCTGTACAGAACCAGGTCTGCCCAACTGGGTGAGCATTTGCTGAATCTGCCGCCGAAATGCCACTTCCATCTGTGTGGAAAATCACCACTCTGCACTGGACTCCGACAGATATATCCCAGTGTGGAACTGCTCCGTAGGAAGTAAATGCCACAGCTTGCCCCCAAATGTGGTGGACTGCCTGGTGCCCCGCTTGAGTGCCTCCATAATGATAGAGCTTCCTCCACTCTGGAAGAAAGGACCAAGGTATTATAGCTGGGTATTGCACCCAAGAGATAGACAACACTAGCTTAGGTGCAACTGGAACTCCTTTATTGAACAGATATACAGGTTTTTATACACTTCAGAAATAGGAGTAGTCCCCATATGA
This sequence comes from Staurois parvus, assembly GCF_062004578.1. Lineage (NCBI taxonomy): Eukaryota > Metazoa > Chordata > Amphibia > Anura > Ranidae > Staurois > Staurois parvus. The sequence goes on from NW_028318938.1 coordinate 207,600, forward strand.
ATAATAAAATAAATATTACATATTGGCATAAACATCACACACTGATTTGGTAACCAGGTCAAGTTGACACAAGACTAATCCCATCATGTAGGAACCTCCAGGAGAATTAGCCAACAGGCAGAAACAATTGGTGACTCAATTAACTCAATTACCAAAGGGAGAAAGACAGTAAGAGTAAACAGATAACCCCTTAAAAAACAGATTACAGCAGGGGACTTCGGCATCAGGTTGTTCTGAGTTGATTATATTAACAGTCTAGCACGGGGTTGAAGCAGTCAATGCACAGAGATCCCAAATCTGTGTCTGGGTCCTCCAGTTCTGAGTCTGTGTGTTTCGGGGAGACAAGGACTTGAATCTGAAAAACTACTCCAAAGGTCCCCCCAGGCACACACCTCCCAAAGAATAGAGCCCCCTCAAATGCCAAGGCCCATGGTCAGTAGGCAACAGGCTAGCCTGCAGTCCCCTCCAAAAGCCCCTGTCCTGGTTGGGTCTGTCACAGAGGGGACAAGTGCAGGACACAAGTGGAGAATGGACAGAGGATGCACCATCTTTAACATTTAGAAGTGATTTGGTGGCTGTACAATCACTTCTATTTCAGAGATTGAAGTCAACTGAGAAAAGATTATTCACATGACTGCATTAATTTGTATAAAACCCAATACTGCTGTGATGTAATATGCTGGCGGCGCTAAAAGAGTTAAAGGACAAATGTATATTAAGTGAAGTTGCCCTTTAATAAACCCCCCGACTTCAGTCTGTCTGGTAAAATACTAACCATCTCCTCCACTGCTGTTATCTCCGCTGTGTAAACCTGTCCACCACTGCACAGTCTCTGCAGTAAAAACATACCGGCCAGGTCTTATTGCAAATGTGCCTGTGGCCACTTCAGTTCTGTGGTTGAGCCATACTCATGGTGGCCTCCAGTCATTCAGTGGAGTACAGCTCATCCATAAGGATAAATAGAGCCATGACGTGCAAGAGGACCCATCCTTTGCCTCCATTTGTCTTAGTGGTCCTCCTCTTCTCCAAATCATCTTCTACAGTTTAACCTTTCCACGCTGACTTTCTCCACACTGAGTCCTTGTTCCCTTGTGACTCCTGGTCCCATGTTCTTGGCTGTGCTGAAAATAGGGATCATTCAACTTTATTTTACCCAGAATTCCCCCAGGTGTGTTTGTCTGCCGATGCATGTGTGTTCATCCTTCCAGTCTATATCCATCGGTCAGTTTTAATATATCACATGCCATATCAGTTCATGTCATTCGGTGTCTCTGTCCATTGGCCTGTGCAAGTTTTGTTGTATTATAAAGTATAACATACACCCTGAGATAAATGATCTGGATTGAGGGATACAGTTGTATTCCCATATGTAGCACACCTTTGCACGAGCCACTAGATTGATAAGTCCCCTCTGAAACTGGTTTATTTCCCAGGTTAGTTAATCTACTGCCTTGACCACTCGGACACAACCCTATTCAATAAGAGGAACTCCAAAATTAGATTGGTTGAGGAAAATGGAAAGATAGCACTGGATGTGTAGGTTTATTTTACTGGTATTGTTATCTTAGGGTATTACCGTTGGTGTAAACGATCTGGTTCCTGGCCAACCACTTTCCTGCCAAATAAGCTGCTGAGTAGACCTGTGCTTTCAATTTGCACTCGAAACAATACCATTGCAGGTCCAGTTCACGTCTGGTTTGTTCACTTTGTTGCCAGTCAAGCCCTGATGAAGGGGGCCGTAGACCCCCGAAACATGTTGGCTTTTTGAATTGTACCCCTGACCTGTAATGGAATAAAGTTGTATCTGGACCTCCTAGCAGTGGTGTGGCACTTTAATTTCAACTCTTTTTACCAAAATTAGATTGACACCATATATATTAGAAACGGTCAAATAAGGACAGGATATTGCAGAACTATGACCAAAAAAAGTAATAAGCCCTACTCCTATACAGAAACCTTCTGAAGCTGTATGTGGAGAGTAACACCAGGGGAAAACTGGGCCTGGATTTTTCCATACAGCACTGACCAGTTTAAACTGTTACAGAGTCACCAGGAATGCAATAAAAGCAGCTTGACAAAGAATAGGATAAACCCCCCAGAGCTACACTGCTGTTAGAATCCTAGAGTGACCTGGCTAGGTCCAGGCGTGCTTGAAGGACTTTACTAAGTAAGAGTTAAAGAAATCCTCAAGGGGAAAAAAACACAAAAAATGGATGGTAAGATCTACGCAAAATTTCTGTGGGACAGAATGAGGTAATCCGAAAATAATTATCTCTGCTGGCTTTGTTGGGGCCCTTACAGTGGTGCACAAATTATAAAATTTGGTGGCCTCCGCCTGCTTTCCGTTTAGGAGAACAACTATAGAGAAGGTATCGGATGAACTTACTGTGAATGTACAATATATATGTAAAGCGCTGCGTAAATTGACGGCACTATATAAGTACCTGAAATGATAAATAATAATAACTTAATCTGCAAACAAGCTGAAACAGTGGTAGAAGTGCAACAAGTTCAGGGAGAAGTAAAAGTATTTCTGTGTTGATGAAGCAATCTTGGATGGATAAAATGGTAATGCAAGCAGTAGGCTAAAAAACTGGATAATTTCTAGGAAGTAGGAGGGTAAGGATGTGATGGGTCTACAATTTTGATTTCTGTTGTACAGTGTATGCAATAGGTTGACAACCCTCTCACTAATGCTGTGTCTCAGCCATAAATAACGGTACCCTCATGAGCCGATGCCTTTAACTCCAGTGAACCTGCTTTGTATTGCATGAGATGCCGAAAGGAGACAGGTGATCCAGCTCTGTAATGCTGGAGATGCAGAAAGGACAATGGCAAACCCGCTCTGTAAGGCTGGAATGCTGCTGGTTAGGCTGCTCTGGAGGGTGAGTGATCGGAGAGCTCAGTACTCTAGCCTGGGCATCTGCTTTCTTCCCCAGTCTAGTGCCAAGTGCCTTCAACCTTCCGGAGAAGTTTGCTGAGGCTCCTTCCCTTCTACTCGTAGGATGTATATCTCCCTGGGGACTATAGTTTCCCCCAGCTGTGGAGTAATTCCACAGCTGGGGGAAACTATAGTGGATGAATAGTGCCCCATCATTGGTGAAAGTGGGAGGAAAAGTGCCCATCATTGGGGTCAGTGGGATGAATAGTGTCCTATCATTGGGGTCAGTGGGATGAATAGTGTCCCATCATTGGTATCAGTGGGAGGAATAGTGCCCATCATTGGGGTCAGTGGGAGGAATAGTGCCCCATCATTGGTGACAGTGGGAGGAATAGTGCTCCATCATTGGTATCAGTGGGAGGAATAGTGCCCCATCATTGTTGACAGTGGGAGGAATAGTGCCCCATCATTGTTGACAGTGGGAGGAATAGTGCCCCATCATTGTTGACAGTGGGAGGAATAGTGCCCCATCATTGGTGTCAGGGGGAGGAATAGTGCCCCATCATTGGTGTCAGTGGGAGGAATAGTGCCTCATCATTGTTGACAGTGGGAGGAATAGTGCCCCATTATTGTTGACAGGGGGAGGAATAGTGCCTGTCACAAGTTAGCCTGCAGCCTCTTGTTTATCTTACCTCCTTGCTGTTCCTTCACATGTGTCTTTCTCTGTGCTCACATGTGGGCGTCGTCTGCTATTCCCTGGGTTTTATGTGCTTCCCTTTCATCACTTCCTGGCCCGCCTCCTAGCTGGCCTGTCTATTTAAGACATGCTCAGTCTGTCTCACTTTGCCTGAGCAACGTTTGTTGTCTGAGCTCCCCTGTGTTCCTCTGAGTATATCTGTGTACTGACCTCGGCTTCGTTCCTGACATTGCCTGTCTTCCGCCTGTCCTGACCTTGGCTAGCCTACTCGATCTCCTTTGTCTACTCCCATTGTACTCTGCTCCTGCTAGCGGTCTCTTCTACCTCAGCTGGGTGTACCTGGGGGCCACGACCTGGTCCCAGCCTGCTCCAAGTCCATCCCCACCATCAGGGGCTCTGATGAACAAGCAGGCTGGGGCTTAGACTCCGCGCCCTGGGGAACCCCAAGCTGTGGATTAAGAGCTCACTACCACAGGTGTTGACAGTGCCCCATCATTGGTATCAGTGGGAGGAATAGTACCCCATCACTGGTATCAGTGGGAGGAATAGTGCCTCATCATTGGTATCAGTGGGAGGAATAGTGCCCCATCATTGGTATCAGTGGGAGGAATAGTGCCCCATCATTGGTGTCAGTGGGAGGAATAGTACCTATCCTTGGTATCAGTGGGAGGAATAGTGCCCCATCATTGGTATCAGAAGAAGGAATAGTGCCCCATCCTTTGTATTAGTGGGAGGAACAGTGCCCCATCCTTGGTATCAGTTGGAGGAATTGTGCCCCATCTTTGGTATTAGTAAGAGGAATAGTGCCCCATCATTGGTATCAGTTGGAGGAATAGTGCCCCATCATTGGTGTCAGTGGAAGCAAAAATGCCCCATAGTTTGTGCCAGTGGAAGAAAAGGTGCCTCCTTCTTAGCGTCAGTGGGAGGAATAGTGCCCCGGGGGTCGCATAGAGGCAGACAAAGGGTAGCATTTAGCCCACGGCCGCAGTTTGGAGACCACTGATCTAGAGCAAAGTATTTAGACCTCTTGATAATAATATCAAAAATAAGCATTCAGATCCTCTTTATTTCACCCCAGAGAATAATGGGGAATAGTGTGAGACTAATCTGCTGAAATCTGATGACCATTTTCCTCTCTTCTAGGATCAGGGACAGTAACTTGTCAGATAAAAAACTAAAGGAGAACTTGAAAAGTTGGAATCCCTCCGACCAGGACTGAAGGTCATCATTTAGTGACCCAAGAGGAAGAAGCTCTGCTACAGCTGTGGAAGGACCCAAGACATTGTTCTGGATGATAAGAAGGAAATTCAGAAATAAGAAATCCAACTCCAGCAGAGAATGAATCATTGCAGATGGATTAGCAAACCCAGGAAAGGGTGGTGACAGGGAAACCCAAACTCATGGGTTTCAGTAACCATGGGGGCAGCTCAGTAGCTAAGTGGTCAGCACTTCCTCCTGGCAGCACTAAGGTCGTTGATTTGAATCCCAACCACGGCACCACCTGTCTGAAGTTTGCATGTTCTCCCTGTGCCTGCGTGGGTTTCCTTCCAAAAGACATGCTGGTAGGTGAATTGGCTCCTGTCTAAATTGTTCTTGGTATGTGTACAGTGGGGATCGAAATTTGGGCACCCCAGCTAAAAATTTGTATTAATGTGCATAAAGAAGCCAAGGAAAGATGGAAAAATCTCCAAAAGGCATCAAATTACAGATTAGACATTCTTATAATATGTCAACAAAAGTTAGATTTTATTTCCATCATTTACACTTTCAAAATAACAGAAAACAAAAAAATGGCGTCTGCAAAAGTTTGGGCACCCTGCAGAATTTATAGCATGCACTGCCCCCTTTGCAAAGCTGAGACCTGCCAGTGTCATGGATTGTTCTCAATCATCGTCTGGGAAGACCAGGTGATGTCAATCTCAAAGGTTTTAAATGCCCAGACTCATCTGACCTTGCCCCAACAATCAGCACCATGGGTTCTTCTAAGCAGTTGTCTAGAAAACTGAAACTGAAAATAGTTGACGCTCACAAAGCTGGAGAAGGCTATAAGAAGATAGCAAAGCGTTTTCAGATGTCAATATCCTCTGTTCGGAATGTCATTAAGAAATGGCAGTCATCAGGAACAGTGGAAGTTAAAGCAAGATCTGGAAGACCAAGAAAAATATCAGACAGAACAGCTCGCAGGATTGTGAGAAAAACAATTCAAAACCCACGTTTGACTGCACGATCCCTCCAGAAAGATCTGGCAGACACTGGAGTTGTGGTACACTATTCCACTATAAAGAGATACGTGTACAAATATGGTCTTCATGGAAGAGTCATCAGAAGAAAACCTCTTCTACGTCCTCACCACAAAAATCATCGTTTGAACTTTGCAAATGAACATATAGACAAGCCTGATGCATTTTGGAAACAAGTTCTGTGGACCGATGAGGTTAAAATTGAACTTTTTGGCCGGAATGAGCAAAGGTACGTTTGGAGAAGAAGGGGCACAGAATTTAATGAAAAGAACCTCTGTCCAACTGCTAAGCATGGGGTTGGATCAATCATGCTTTGGGGTTGTGTTGCAGCCAGTGGCACAGGGAACATCTCACGAGTAGAAGGAAAAATGGATTCAATAACATTTCAGAAAATTTTGGATGGTAACTTGATGCCATCTGTGAAAAAGCTGAAGTTAAAGAGAGGATGGCTTCTACAAATGGATAATGATCCTAAACACACCTCGAAATCCACGGGGGATTACATCAAGAGGCGTAAACTGAAGGTTTTGCCATGGCCTTCACAATCTCCTGACCTCAACATAATTGAAAATCTATGGATAGACCTTAAAAGAGCCGTGCGTGACAGACAGCCCAGAAATCTCAAAGAACTGGAAGACTTTTGTAAGGAAGAATGGGCAAAGATACCTCAAACAAGAATTGAAAGACTCTTGGCTGGCTACAAAAAGCGTTTACAAGCTGTGATACTTGCCAAAGGGGGCAGTACAAGATATTAACTCTGCAGGGGGCCCAAACTTTTGCAGACGCCATTTTTTTGTTTTCTGTTATTTTGAAAGTGTAAATGATGGAAATAAAATCTAACTTTTGTTGACATATTATAAGAATGTCTAATCTGTAATTTGATGCCTTTTGGAGATTTTTCCATCTTTCCTTGGCTTCTTTATGCACATTAATACAAATTTTAAGCTGGGGTGCCCAAACTTTCGATCCCCACTGTATGTATGAATGTGAGTTAGGGACCTTAGATTGTACGCCCCTTGAGGGTTAGGGACCTTAGATTGTACGCCCCTTGATTGTTAGGGACCTTAGATTGTACACCCCTTGAGGGTTAGGGACCTTAGATTGTACACCCCTTAAGGCTTAGGGACTGATGGGAATGTACAATATATATATGTAAAGCGCTGCGTACATTGATGGCGCTGTATAAGTACCTGAAATAAATTTTGACTGCCGATGCCAAATTGAAAATTGAATGTAGTTATTGTATGTCCGAGGATGCAGGGAAAGCAGCATAATACATAGTATTGGATTCAAATGTATTGCTCTGTATAAGTAAGGATTTCTAATTGCTTTTATGTGTCCTTTAGTGGGTGGGACCTAGCTATATAACTTTCTTTGAAGTTCCATCTGTGTCTCAGGTGGGATTTATTGAGGTGGTAATGGACATTCACTCAGCCATGTTACTTCCAGTAGTTCCTTGGGGGAACAATGCCTCAAAAGATCGAAAGCAATCTTCTCAGATGGAGGCGTAAATAGCATTCTAACACAAGAAATACAGAAGTAATAACAAAATATACATCCAATATACACTATATTGCCAGAAGTATTGTCCCCGCCCTCTCAATCATGTGATTCAGGTGTTCCAATCCCCTCCCAATCATGTGATTCAGGTGTTCCAATCCCCTCCATGGACACAGGTGTATACAATCAAGCCCCTAGGCATGCAGACGGCTTCTACAAACATTGGTGAAAGAATGGGTCGCTCTCAGGAGCTCAGTGACTCCAAGCGTGGTCCCGTGATAGGTGGTCACCTGGGCAATAAGTCCATCCGTGACATTTCCTGACTACTAAATATTCCACGCTCAGCTGTTAGTGGGGTTATAACAAAGTGGAAGCCACTGGGAACAGCAGCAACTCAGCCACCAAGTGGTAGGCCACGTCACATGACAGGGCGGGGTCAGCGCATGCTGAAGCACACAGTGTGCAGAAGTCGCCAACTGTCTGCAGAGTCAATAGCTAAAGACCTCCAAACTTGGTGTGGCCTTCAGATTGGCACAACAACAGTTCGTAGAGAGCTTCATGGAATGGGTTTCCATGGCCGAGCAGCTGCATCCAAGCCTTACATCACCAAGTGCAATGCAAAGCGTCGGATGCCGTGGTGTAAAGCATGCCGCCACTGGACTCTAGAGCAGGGGAGACGTGTTCTCTGGAGTAACCAATCACGCTTCTCTGTCTGGCAATCCAATGGACGTGTCTGGGTTTGGCGGTTCCCAGAACGGTGCTTGCCTGACTGCATTGTGTCAAGTGTAAAGTTTGGTGAAAGGAGGATTATGGTGTGGGGTTGTTTTTCAGGGGTTGGGCTTGGCCTCCTAGTTCCAGTGAAAGGAACTCTTAGGAGCATGAAAATGTCCAAAATGTTGCCTTAACTTTGTGGGAAGAGTTTGGGGATAGCCCCTTCCTGTTCCAACATGACTGCGCACCAGTGCACAAAGCAAGGTCCATATGTATATATGAGGATTTTTTTAATGAATATTCTCTTGCAACAATTATATTTTTTTCACACTCCTTAGACAAATGTAACAAAACTTTTTTTGAGCACTGTTAGTTTAAAAATAGTGTTACTGCACATAGAAAGTTTGCATTTTGTTCTGTAATTTGTCCTTTTTAAAATTACATTAAAATTATTATTCTGGTGCAAAGCATTGAAAAGTTATTTACAAAAGAAGTACATTTATTTTTTTCAATTTTGCATTTTTTAAAACTTGCCCTCCTGAGGATTCCCCCCCCCCCCCTTTTCTGACCAGGCCATTTTTTACATTACGGCGCTGCATTACTTTAACTGACAATTGCGCGGTCATGCAACTGAAATTTACGTCTTTTTTTCCCACAAATTGAGCCTTCTTGCGGTGCCCCTATTTGATCGCCTGTGTGTTTTATTTTTTGCGCTAAGTAACACAAGACCGACAATTTTGAGAAAAAAAACAATATTTTCGACTTTTTGCTATTAAACATGTCCAGTAAAAAAAATTTAAAAAATCGAATTTCTTCATAAATTTCGGCCAAAATGTATTCTGTTCCATGTCTTTGCTTAAAAAAAAAATAATTCCAATACGTATAAATGAATCGGTTTACATGAAAGTTATAGCATTTCTAAATGGTGGTGTATATATACTGGGATTATTTGTTTTCATTTTTACTAGTAATGGCGGTGATCAGCGACTTACAGTGGGACTGCAGAGTACATTCTGACTCTGCTGGGGGAACTGACTTGGTGTCACTGACATCCCCAGTGACACCAATACAGTGATCAGTGCTAAAAAAAAAAAAATAAAGCTCTGACACTGTACTAATGACACTGGCAGGAAGGAGTTAACATGAGGGGCGATCAAAGGGTTAACTGTGTGCTGGAAGTTTTTTAATAGGGGGCGGGGTGTGTGTGTGTGCTTCACTGTACTCACACTGCTAAGGATGGCTGTATTGTGCACAGTCATCCACAGCAGTGTGCCCGAGCTGACAGGGAGGAGGACTGTTAGTAAACAAAACAGTCCTCCTCCCCATTGGTGATCATCAGAAATCACTAGGCGCTGGCGAGTAATTACCAGCCAGGGCCCGGTGACTGACAGTTGCAGCCGCGAATGGCAGCGCAGGTAGGGCGCCCGTGAGCCTCGTGCGCTTTACCCGGATATGCAAAATCACGTATATATACACACATGATTTTGCCGCCCTGTAGCAGTATTTCTGCTATATAGCGGACGGAAACTGGTTAAAGGTGAAACATGTAAATATATGTAAAAGGTGTATAAATATTTACAAACAAAGCAAACCAAAACAAAAATTAATGGTTTATAAAAAAGAAATGAACACAAAAAAATCAGCAGGAAAATGATTACATGGAGAAGGAAAATAAGGATTTAATTAGGGCTGATTAGATTCATTTCAAGGTTAATAAGGGGTTAAACAGAGAAACGTTTAATTAAAAATAAAAACTTTTTGTTTCACTTGACAGGTTGCCTTTACCTGACTTCATCTGCAGATGGAAGTTGATCTCTTTGATCTGCAGATAAATAAACAGAAAGATACAAAATGAGACAATGTTTCTTTTTATCTATCTGTTTTAGTGGCTGAGAAACATTGTTGATAAACATTGTCAGACTGATTTTTTTTATATTTTGCCAGCTTCAGTTGCTGGGACTTTTTACACCTCAGCTGTCAGCAAGGGAACCCTGTTAAGGACACAACAGTCCGCCTCCTTTACAACCGGTAATTGATGGCTTTTTTTAAAATGTACATTTCAGCTGTCAGTGGGGGAATTTCACTGACATCTGAAAGAACCGAGCCTGAAGGTATCGGTTTCAGGTATTAGAGCATTTGCATGAGTAAGAATTTAAAGGTGCAGCGCCGCTAAAAATCAATAATAAATCCTATATGTCCAATATTAAAAGGTGCTGATATGTGAATCATAAAATAAAGATAAATATTATTCAAATATTAAATGTTCATAAATGCAACAGTTCCTGCTAAAGTGCCAATCAAAACTGCTGATTATTCCAGTGTTCAGTGATGTGCCATAAGGTGTGGTAAAAATACGCACTCACCAGATGCGCATTTTAAATATGCATGTAATATATATATAGCCAAAGGTCCCCTTTAAGGGTGGAATGGATGAGGTAAGCCAGCGACGGAATCTCCTCCCTCTGGATGGTGAGCAGCCCTGCGGATGTTTAAGGATATATTTCTGCCAGAGGTCCCCTTTATAAGATGGATGGGTGTTTACAGCCTGAAGTGGAAACTCCCTCCTCTGGATCCTGTGACCCCGCCCACCCAATCATGCAGGGGCGGACTGACAACTCATGGGGCCCCCGGGCAATAGGGGATCATGGGGCCCCTGTGTCCTTGCCCAAACTCAAAAAAGCCTATGAAAAAGGTACCAGGGGCATCTCATGGGGCCCCCTACTGACCCCGGGCCCTCGGGCAGTGCCCGAATTTCCAAATGGTCAGTCCGCCCCTGCAATCATGTGATTCAGGTGTTCCAATCCCCTCCATGGACACAGGTGTATACAATCAAGCCCCTAGGCATGCAGACTGCTTCTACAAACATTGGCGGAAGAACGGGTCGCTCTCAGGAGCTCAGTGAACTGAAGGTGGAAGTGACCTTCCCGGATTGATGAGAGTCCGGCTCGGCCGTCATGTTTCTATTGGCCGGGAGTACTGGTGTTGGTGGCCATGTGCATGAGGCCTTCAACTAAAACCTTAGCCAGCAGCACAAGGGACACTTCTCATTGCCTGTAAGTAACATCTCTTGTGCTGGTTTCTAGAAGAACTTTTCTACTAGACTTAGGTTTTGATGCATCATATAAATTCCTACAATAAAAACCTGAAATATAATATACGGCACAAACAAGGAAGGAAGGAAGAAAGTAAGCGGGTAAGAAAGGAGCGGCAGTCGGCCGATCTCATTGGGAGAATGAATCCTTATCTCGTCTTTATGAGAACAAAGTTCACACTGGTGGTGGTTTATGACTTTGTTTTCCATGGTATACAGTCACTGACCTCTTCCGTATTCTCCTCCGCCTGCATCCTGAAGCTGATCCACCAGGTAGGAGAGGTTCTCACTCTGCAATATATAAATATGATATATGGGGGGGGGAGGGGGGGTATGATGGAGATTGTATACATCTTCTCCTCCTAATTTGTCTTCTAATAAAATGTTTCCTATCATCCAATCATTTCCCACCTTGTAGTCACATGTAATACTCGGACTTACCAGCCATTGTTACATCCTCCCTACATTTCATGTTCTCTGGAGGGGATTTGGGAGTTATTAACCCCTCGCCCACCTGAGGATTCCCCCTCCCTCCTGAGGATTCCCCCCCCCCCCTTCCTGCCCAGGCCTCTTTTTGCTATTCGGCGCTACACTATTTCAACTGACAATTGCGCAGTCATGCAACGCTGCACCCAAATTAAATTTACGACCTTTTTTTCCCCATGAATTGAGCTTTCTTTCGGTAGTATTTGATCACCTGTGCGGTTTTTTTGCGCTATAAAAAAAAAGACCGCCAATTTTGAGAACTAAAAAAACATTTGGGGCTTTTTGCTATAAAACATGTCCAGGAAAAGAATTTAAAAATCAAATTTTGTAATAAATTTAGGCCAAAATATATTCTGCTCCGTGTGTTTGCTGAAAGAAAATCCCGATCCGTGTAAATTAATTGCTTTAGGTGAAAGTTATAGCGTCTACAAATGGCGGTATAGATACTGGGAGGTTTTTTTTATACTAATAATGGCGGTGATCAACGACTTATAGCAGGACTGCGGCGGGCATTCTGACACCGGGGGGGGGAGACTGACTTGGTGTCACTGACATCCCCAGTGACACCAATACAGTGATCAGTGCTAAAAAGAAGCACTGACACTGTACTGCTGGAACTGGGCAGGAAGGAGTTAACATTTGGGGGCAATCAAAGGGTTAACTGTGTGATGGGAGTGTTTTACTAGGGGGCGGGAGATGGGTGTGCTTCACTGTAAGCACACTGACAGGGATGGCTGTGCTGAGACATCCTGAGCAGTGTGCCCAAACTGACAGGGAGGAGGGCTGTTGGTAAACAATGCAGCCCTCTTCGCTGTCAGTGATCGCCAGTAATCACCGGGCGCCGGGATCCTGTGATTGACACCTGGGGCCGCGATCGGTGGCAGGTAGGGCGGTTGCGCGCCCCTTAACCTGGAAATGCAGAATCACATATATACGTGACGTTGTGCACAGGGGCCGCCCTGCAGCAGGATATGTACTCTGGGAGGGTCTAAACCAGATAATTCACATATAGAAATGTATCTCTAACTATTATCAGTCCAGCTAAGAATGAGATTTAGTGGGAGGAGCTCGGTGAGCGACATCATCCCTGATTCCTGATATGTCTTGTATGCAGGTCCTCATTTCTGTCCACCTCAGAGCTTTGGGTGTCATTGCTCCTCCTCTCTAATTTAACATAAAATAAATGCAAATCCATGAAGAATGGTGGGAACACCTCATAATGGGCACAGCGGGCCTACAGACCCGGGAACTCAGCACGGGGATGGTGGGAACCCCTCATAATGGGCACAGCAGGTGTACAGACTCGGGAACCCGGCACAGGGATGGTGGGAACCCCTCATAATGGGCACAGCAGATGTACAGACCCCGGAACTCAGCACAGGGATGGTGGGAACCCCTCATAATGGGCGCAGAGGGCGTACAGACCCGGGAACTCGGCACATGGATGGTGGGAACCCCTCATAATGGGCACAGCAGGCATACAGACCCGGGAACTCAGCACAGGGATGGTGGGAACCCCTCATAGTGGGCACAGCGGCCGTACAGACCCGGGAACTCTGCACAGGGATGGTGGGAACCCCTCATAATGGGCACAGAGGGTGTACAGACCCGGGAACTCGGCACAGGGATGGTGTGAACCCCTCATAATGGGCGCATCGGGTGTACAGACCAGGGAATTCGGCACAGGGATGGTGGGAACCCCTCATAGTGGGCACAACGGGTGTACAGACCCGGGAACTCAGCACAGGGATGGTGTGAACCCCTCATAATGGGCGCATCGGGTGTACAGACCCGGGAACTCAGCACAGGGATGGTGGGAACCCCTCATAATGGGCACAGCAGATATACAGACCCGGGAACTCAGCACAGGGATGGTGGGAACCCCTCATAATGGGCACAGCGGGCGTACAGACCCGGAACAGGGATGGTGGGAACCCCTCATAATGGGCACAGCTGGCGTACAGACCCGGGAACCCGGCACAGGGATGGTGGGAATCCCTCATAATGGGCACTGAGGGCGTACAGACCCGGGAACTCGGCACAGGGATGGTGGGAACCCCTCATAATGGGCACAGCAGGGGTACAGACGTGGGAACTCGGCACAGAGATGGTGGGAACCCCTCATAATGGGCACAGCAGGGGTACAGACCCGGGAACTCTGCACAGGGATGGTGGGAACCCCTCATAATGGGCACAGCAGGGGTACAGACCCGGGAACTCGGCACAGGGATGGTGGGAACCCCTCATAATGGGCACAGCAGGGGTACAGACCCGGGAACTCAGTACAGGGATGGTGGGAACCCCTCATAATGGGCACAGCAGTGACAGGTCTAAGTATGAAGCACCTATGAGAAGTCAGAGAAGACATTCTGGATAATGAAGGTAAATATCAGGATCTGCAGAAAGATTTATACTGTGAAATGTTCGGAAGAAATGAAATGGACCTGAATGGAGAAGTCTCATCTCTGTGGAGAGCGGAGTCCTGTCCTGGATTCTGGAAAGATCCTGCGCTGTGCATTCCTGTGATTGGTATCGGTGGAGCGCATACAGCCAATCAGAGGAAAGAGGGTATAGAAGGTGGGAACACCTGAGCGGGGATTTGCGGCTGTGAAGTGAGTGACAGAATCCTCCCAGCCAATCAGAGGTGAGGACCTGAGGAGCGGGAAATCCTGAGGCGATGTCTGTGAAGGGAATGTGGCGGGTACTGAGGTGTCGGTGTATGACTCGGTCATCGTGTCTGTCTGGTCACATGAAGGCTGTAATCCAGTATAAAGCTCTCAGGGGAGGACATGGCTAGTCACATGACCCTGTCACTTCTCCTAGGAATGTGATATATGGTGTACAGCTGTGATTGGTGAGGAGAATGGAGAGCTGTCACGTGTTGTTATCAGATGCTGCAAATGGACAAAATAAAAGTAAATCTATGTACGTTTACACAGCACTGTATATATATTTATATTAGGCATACACGGATACTAATTGTTGATTGGCGATACCGATCCTTTGTTGCATGATTTGTTCATACAAAATGAATGGGCGCATATTGCACTACCACAAAAAAAAAATTGCATGCAATTTGAACAGGACTGCGTTGTGCTTCGTGTCCGAATCGCATGCTGTTTCCCCGCTGATCCTGTGTGAACCCGGGCTTGTCATAGAGGAACCTACCTACCTATGACCTACCTATAGTGGTGCCGATCCCACACTGTCACACAATGAAAAGCAGCTTCGCAGGTCAGGGGATCTGAAATCTCTGCGGCTTTCTCTCCTCACAGCGCGCCAGATGGCTTCTGATTGGTCAGCACATGGGCCATTCTGAAGCCATCTAGCTCGTACTGTCATCCCCCCGAGGAGATGACCGGCATCACACCGCGTTCCTGTTCAAATCGCATGCGATTTAAAAAAAAATATTTTTTTTGCAGTGTGATTTACACCTATTCATTTTCTATGGACGCAAATCGCACCGCAAAGTATCGGTTTTGGGAGCATTTTTTATGGGTATGAGTAGTCTTGAGAATACCGATATTGGTGTATCCCTAATATATATGTATATACACATACACACAGTATAGAAATATATATGTTTGTATATACTATATATATGTGTGTGTCTATACACTATATTGCCCGCAGTATTGGGTCGCCTGCCTTTCCACGCACATGAACTTTAACCTCTTGGCGCCGGCGCCTCCTGGCCCTTTAAGGGTTCCAGAAGCAGGGAGGTGGGGAGGGGTTTTAGGGTCATGTGACCGCCGTGATTTGCTGTCACGGCGGTCACATGATTGGGAAAGGTCCCGATCGTTGAAAGATTGGGACCTTTCTGTGAGTACTGAACGTGTGTCCTGGGAGTGCGCAGGGCGCACGCTCTCAGCACATATGGTTTTTTTAATAGAATGCAAATGTGAGGCCGCTCGCCGTTTAGGCCCAGACGCCGGGAGGCCACACATTTGCGTTCGACCGACACCAAGACGTTATTGGCTTCCCAGTCTTAGTCCGTAGGGTTCAATATTGAGTTGGCCCCGCCCTTTTCAGCTATAACAGCTTCAACTCTTCTGGGAAGGCCGTCCACAAGGTTTAGGAGGGTGTCTATGGGAAGGTTGGACCATTCTTCCAGAAGCACATTTGAATAAAATACAACTAAAATAATTGCAGATGATGGAAATACGACTCCTCTCCATTATCCCGCTCTTCCCCCATCTCTCCCATCCCTATATCCTACTCCTCTCCATTATTATACAGTATTTATATAGCGCCAAAAGGTTTGCTCAGTGCTGTACATTATAGTGGCGGATGGTATATGAGACAATACAGTAACAATACAATACACGAGGGGTTCGAGGGCCCTGTTCTTTCGAGCTTACAATCTAGGAGGGGGGGGATAGTGGTACAGGAGGAAGTGGCTGTGGGGGGAGGAGTGGGGGAGATCGGCTGTTAAGTGAGGGTGGGGTAGGCTTCCCTGAAGAGATGGGTTTTCATGGTGCGCCTAAAGGTGAGGAGGGTAGGTGACAGTCTGATGGATTGGGGTAGTGAGTTCCAGAGGATGGAAGAAGTCCTGCAGTTGGGCGTGGGAGGAGGAGACCAGGAGCTAGAAAGTAGGAGGTCTTGTGAAGAGCGAAGAGTACGGGTTGGGTGGTATTTGGGTATCAGGTCGGTGAGGTAGTTTGGGGCAGTGTTATGAATGGCTTTGTATGTCTGTGTTAGTAGTTTGAATTTAATGCGTTGGGCAATCGAGAGCCAGTGGGAGGAATGACAGAGGGGGATGGAGGACACTGAGTGGAGGCCAGTGGGGGGAATGACAGAGGGGGGGGGGAGGACACTGAGTGGAGGCCAGTGGGGGAATGACAGAGGGGGGGGGACACTGAGTGGAGGCCAGTGGAGGGATTGGCAGAGGGGGGTGGCAGAAGCGGAGCAGTTGGTAAGGTGGATGAGTCTGGCTGCTGAGTTCAGGATAGACTGAAGCGGGGATAGCCTGTGTTGGGGTAGGCCGGTGAGGAGGGAGTTACAGTAGTTGAGTCGTGAGATAATAAGGGAGTGAACGAGTAGTAGTGTCTGGGGTTAGGAACGTATGTATCTTGGAAGTGTTGCGGAGGTGGAGCCTGCGTGAGTTTGCCAACGATTGAACATGGGGTTGGAAGGACAGGTTTGAGTCTAGAGTGACACCTAGGACTTTGGCTTGTGGGGTGGGACTGATGGTGGCATTGTTGGTCGTGATGGAGAGGATGGGGGGGGAGGGGGGGTGGGCTGGGGGGAAAATTAGGAGCTCAGTTTTGGAAAGGCTCAATTTGAGGAAATGGAGCGACATCCAGTCTGATATGTCGTTCAGTAGGTGGGTGATACGGGCGAAGACTGAAGGGGTGAGGGGTGGAGAGGTAAATTTGTATGTCATCGGCGTAGAGGTGATAGTTGAAGCCGTGGGAGTGTATCAGTTTGCTGAAGGAGGAGGTGTAGATGGAGAAGAGAAGAGGACCGAGCCTTGGGGGACCCCAACAGAGAGGGGGAGGTGGTAGCATTATAGGTAACGCTGAAGGAGTGTTGGTATAGATAGAACCATTATCCCGCTCTTTCCCCATCTCTCTCATCACTCTATTCTACTCCTCTCCATTATCCCGCTCTCCCCCGATCTCTCCCATTCCTATATCCTACTCCTCTCCTCTCCATTATCCCACTCTTTCCCTATGTCCTACTCCTCTCCATTATCCCGTTCTTTCCCTATATCCTACTCCTCTACAATATCCCGCTCTCCCCCCATCTCTCCCATCCCTATATCCTACTCCTCTCCTGTCCATTATCCCGCTCTCCCCCCATCTCTCCCATCCCTATATCCTACTCCTCTCCATTATCCCATTCTTCCCCCATCCCTATATCCTACTCCTCTCCATTATCCCGCTCTCCCCCCACCTCTCCCATCCCTATATCCTACTCCTCTCTTGTCCATTATCATGCTCTTCCCCATCTCTATATCCTACTCCTCTCCTTTCCATTATCCCGCTCTTCCGCCATCTCTCCCATCCCTATATCCTACTCCTTTCCATTATCCCGCTCTTCCGCCAACTCTCCCATCCCTATATCCTACTCCTCTCCATTATCCCGATCTTCCCCCATCTCTATATCCTATTCCTCTCCTGTCCATTATCCCACTCTTCCCCCATCTCTCCCATTCCTATATCCTACTCCTCTCCTGTCCATTATCCCGCTCTTTCCCCATCTCTCCTATCCCTTTATCCTACTCCTCTCCATTATCCCGCTCTTCCACCATCTCTCCCATCCCTATATCCTACTCCTCTCCATTATCTCACTCTTCCCCCATCCCTATATCCTACTCTTCTCCTCTCCATTATCCCGCTCTTCCCCCATCCCTATAGCCTACTCCTCTCCACTATCCCGCTCTTCCCCTCATCTCTCCCATCCCTATATCCTACTCCTCTCCATTATCCCGCTCTTCCACCATCTCTCCCATCCCTATATCCTACTCCTCTCCATTATCTCACTCTTCCCCCATCCCTATATCCTACTCTTCTCCTCTCCATTATCCCGCTCTTCCCCCATCCCTATAGCCTACTCCTCTCCACTATCCCGCTCTTCCCCTCATCTCTCCCATCCCTATATCCTACTCCTCTCCATTATCCCGCTCTTCCCCCATCTCTCCCATCCCTATATCCTACTCCTCTCCTCTCCATTATCCCGCTCTTCCCCCATCTCTCCCATCCCTATATCCTACTCCTCTCCTCTCCATTATCCCGCTCTTCCGTCATCTCTTCCATCCCTATATCCTACTCCTCTCCTGTCCACTATCCCGCTCTTCCCCTCATCTCTCCCATCCCTATATCCTACTCCTCTACATTATACCGCTCTTCCGCCATCTCTCCCATCCCTATATCTTACTCCTCTCCATTATCCAACTTTTCCCCCATTTCTCCCATCCCTATATCCTACTCCTCTCCATTATCCCACTCTTCCCTCATCCCTATATCCTACTCTTCTCCTCTCCATTATCCCGATCTTCCCCCATCTCTCCCATCCCTATATCCTACTCCTCTCCTCTCCATTATCCCGCTCTTCCGTCATCTCTTCCATCCCTATATCCTACTCCTCTCCTGTCCACTATCCCGCTCTTCCCCCATCTCTCCCATCCCTATATCCTACTCCTCTCCATTATCCCACTCTTCCGCCATCTCTCCCATCCCTATATCCTACTCCTCTCCATTATCCCGCTCTTCCCCCATCTCTCCCATCCCTATATCCTACTCCTCTCCATTATCCCGCTCTTCCCCCATCCCTATATCCTACTCCTCTCCATTATCCCGCTCTTCCCCCATCCCTATATCCTACTCCTCTCCATTATCCCGCTCTTCCCCCATCCCTATATCCAACTCCTCTCCATTATCCCGCTCTTCCCCCATTTCTCCCATCCCTATATCCTACTCCTCTCCATTATCCCGCTCTTCAGTTATCTCTCCCATCTCTATATCCTACTCCTCTCCTGTCCATTATCCCACTCATCCCCCATCTCTCCCATTCCTATATCCTACTCCTCTCCTGTCCATTATCCCGCTCTTCCTCCATCTCTCCCATCCCTATATCCTACTCCTCTCCATTATCCCGCTCTTCCCCCATCCCTATATCCTACTCCTCTCCATTATCCCGCTCTTCCCCCATCTCTCCCATCCCTATATCCTACTCCTCTCCATTATCCCGCTCTTCCGTTATCTCTCCCATCTCTATATCCTACTCCTCTCCTGTCCATTATCCCACTCTTCCCCCATCTCTCCCATTCCTATATCCTACTCCTCTCCTGTCCATTATCCCGCTCTTCCCCCATCTTTCCCATCCCTATATCCTACTCCTCTCCATTATCCCGCTCTTCCCCCATCCCTATATCCTACTCCTCTCCTGTCCACTATCCCGCTCTTCCCTTCATCTCTCCCATCCCTATATCCTACTCCTCTCCATTATCCCGCTCTTCTGCCATCTCTCCCATCCCTATATCCTACTTCTCTCCATTATCCCACTCTTTCCCCATCCCTATATCCTACTCCTTTCCATCATCCCGCTCTTCCCCCATCTCTCCCATCCCTATATCCTACTCCTCTCCATTATCCCGCTCTTCCCCCATCTCTCCCATCCCTATATCCTACTCCTCTCCATTATCCCGCTCTTCCCCCATCCCTATATCCTACTCCACTCCATTATCCCGCTCTTCCACCATCTCTATATCCTACTCCTCTCCATTATCCCGCTCTTCCCCCATCTCTATATCCTACTCCTCTCCATTATCCCGCTCTTCCCCCATCTCTCCCATCCCTATATCCAACTCCTCTCCATTATCCTGCTCTTCCCCCATTTCTCCCATCCCTATATCCTACTCCTCTCCATTATCCCGCTCTTCCCCCATCTCTCCCATCCCTATATCCTACTCCTCTCCATTATCCCGCTCTTCCATCCCTATATCCTACTCCTCTCCATTATCCCGCACTTCCCCCATCTCTCCCATCCCTATATCCTACTCCTCTCCATTATCCCGCTCTTCCCCCATCTCTCCCATCCCTATATCCTACTCCTCTCCATTATCCCGCTCTTTCCCCATCTCTCCCATCCCTATATCCTACTCCTCTCCATTATCCTGCTCTTCCTCCATCTCTCCCATCCCTATATCCTACTCCTCTCCTTTCCATTATCCCGCTCTTCCTCCATCTCTCCCATCCCTATATCCTACTCCTCTCCATTATCCCGCTCTTCCATCCCTATATCCTACTCCTCTCCATTATCCCGCACTTCCCCCATCTCTCCCATCCCTATATCCTACTCCTCTCCTCTCCATTTTCCCGCTCTTCCTCCATCTCTCCCATCCCTATATCCTACTCCTCTCCATTTTCCCGCTCTTCCTCCATCTCTCCCATCCCTATATCCTACTCCTCTCCTCTCCATTATCCTGCTCTTCCCCCATCACTATATCCTACTCCTCTCCTCTCCATTATCTTGCTCTTCCGCCATCTCTCGAGAGGGGGTTAGGTGAGTATTGGGAGGGCTGGGGGGGATGCTGCACAGGGAAGGTGTTGTACCTTCATGCATAGAATGTATTAAGGTAAAATCTTCAACCTTTACAACCACTTTATTTATATATCTCTGTCAGTTGATGCAGCGCTGTACATATATTTTGTACATTAACAAAACCAAAATGATGCAGCGCTACCCTAATAATAAAATAATACAATATGGCAAAAACAAACAAAGTGACATAAATATATATATGTGACAAAAAATAAGTGGATTGATCCTCACTGGGGATCTCAATATAAAGTGACATAAAATATATATACGTGCCAATAAATCAGTGGATTGATCCTCTCTGGGATCTCAAGTGAAAAAGTGATCACACCTGGTATAAAAAACCAGGAACCAATACCCCCTCTATCCAAAATCGGATCATGCACAAAATAGTTTTTGGCTTAATTTAGCCATTATTTTTCACGATCTGCATGATATTGTTGATCCCTGTCAGGGGTTCACGGTCTCATTTTCACCATCATTTGCATGAATTTAGTGATCCATATTTAGGGATTCACTCTTATTTGTGTTTTATTTTGTGCATGATCCGATTTTGGATAGTGAGGGTTCCTGTTTTTTTTATACCAGGTGTGATCACTTTTTCACTTGAGATCCCAGAGAGGTTCAATCCACTGATTTATTGGCACGTATATATATTTTATGTCACTTTATATTGAGATCCCCAGCGAGGATCAATCCACTTATTTTTTTTGTCACATATATATATTTATGTCACTTTGTTTTTGCCATATTGTATTACTTTATTATTAGGGTAACGCTGCATCATTTTGGTTTCGTTAGTTTTTATTTCCACATGGTATATGATTAGGTTGGTCTGCTCCTGTCACCGCAGATCACCTTCCAAGTCCTCCCAAACCCCCCCTCCCTATCCTTCTCCTCCTTCGAGGCCCACTGCGTCCGACTATTCTCCCCAACCCCCCTGAAGATTGTTGTGATATACCGGCCTCTTGGATCCATATCCCGCTTCCTGGATGACTTTCCTCCTGGCTACCCTTCTTCCTCTCCTCTGAGCTACCCACCATCATCCTTGGGGATTTCAACATCCCTGTCAACCTCGACAACCCGGACACATCCCATCTCCTTCACTTAACCTCCTCCTTTGCACTTGCACAGTGCATACAATCCACCACCCACTCCGACGGTAATATCCTTGATCTTGTCTTCTCCAACCACTGCGCTCCCCACAACCTCACTAACACCCCCTTCCCTCTCTCTGACCACAACCTGATTACCTTCTCTATCTCCTCGTCCTCCAACGCCTACCCCTCCAAATGTCACACTACTACCAGCCGTAAACCTCCGCAACCTTAACCCTGCCCGCCTCCACTCTGCAGCTGATCAACTCCACGACAGCATCCTCCCCCTGTCCTGCCACGACTTGGCTATGACTGCCTACAACAACGTGCTGTCAACAGCCCTTGACTCACTAGCGCCTTTAACCACACGCAACATCAGACCCTGACCGCTCCAGCCCTGGCAGACTGATCACACCAAAACCCTCAAACAACACAGTCGTGCCCTGGAGCGACTATGGCGCAAAACCAAATCCCAACAAGCCTTCACCCGCTACAAATCTGCCTTCCAAACCTACACCTCCTCCCTCCACGCAGCCAAACAAGCCTACTTCCTGACCCTCATCAAGGCCCTCTCCTCCAATCCTCACCGACTCTTCTCCACCTTCAACTCTCTACTCTCGCCACCCCCACCTCCACCCAGCACCTCACTCACTGCCCTTGAGATAGCCAATCACTTCAAAAACAAAATTGACACAATTCGCAAGGACATCGCCGCAACTCATACGCCCTCTCAACCCATCCCCTCTCACAAAGCTACCCCCTCATCCCCCCTCTCCCTCGACATAACCCGCAGGGACTCGTCGCTGCTCAAACTCCCTCCAACCCCGTTCCCCCTCACTCAGCTACCCCCTCATCACCCCTCTCCCACGGCCCCACCACTGCTCTGACCTCCACTTCCACCCCACCCTACATTCCTCATACTGAAGCCCCCCCAACACTTCACACCTTTGACCCTACTACCATCGAGGAAGTCTCCAAGATCCTCTCTGATGCCCGCCTCACCACCTGCCCCCTCGACGCTATCCCCTCACAACTCCTACGACCTCCCTCCCCCTCCATCCTATGCTCCCTCACCCACATCTTTAATCTCTCCCTCTCCTCCGGCACTTTCCCCTCCCCTCTGAAACATGCACACATCACCCCCATACTTAAAAAGCCCTCCCTGGACCCCAATGACCCGAACAACCTCAGACCCATCTCCCTGCTCCCATTTACATCCAAACTCCTCGAGCGCCTAGTCTACACCCGCCTAAGCTCTCACCTCAACGACAACAACCTCCTCGATCCCCTACAGTCCGGCTTCCGTCCCCTACACTCCACCGAAACTGCCTTACTCAAACTCTCCAACGACCTGCTAACCGCCAAAGCTAATGGCCACTATTCAGTGCTCCTACTCCTTGACCTCTCTGAGGCCTTCGACACAGTCGACCACCCCCTCCTCCTCAAAAAACTACACTCCCTCGGCCTCAGACATTCTGCTCTCTCCTGGCTCTCATCCTACCTGTCACAACGCTCTTTCAGCGTTACCTATAATGCTACCACCTCCCCCTCTCTGTTGGGGTCCCTCAAGGCTCCGTCCTAGGGTCCCTTCTCTTCTCCATTTACACCTCCTCCCTTGGCCAACTCATACACTCTCACGGCTTCAACTACCACCTCTATGTCGGCGACACACAAATCTATCTCTCAACCCCCACCTCACCCCCTCGGTCTGCGCCCGAATCACACACCTGCTGAGCGACATATCAGACTTGATGTCGCTCCACTTCCTTAAACTGAACCTCTCCAAAACCGAGTTTCTTGTCTTCCCCCCAGCCCGGACACCACCCCCCATTGACTTCTCTATCACATCCAACAACGCTACCATCAAACCTGCCCCGCAGGCCAGAGTACTTGGTGTCATTCTGGACTCCAACCTATCCTTCCAGCCCCAAGTCCAATCTTTAACAAACTCGTGCAGACTACACCTCCGCAACATCGCCAAAATCCGCACGTTCCTAACTCCAGAAACCACTAAACAGCTCATCCACTCCCTCATCATATCACGACTCAAATACTGCAACTCCCTCCTCACCGGCCTGCCTCGCCGCTGGCTATCCCCGCTTCAGTCGACCCTGAATATGGCTGCCAGACTCATTCACCTTTCCAAACGCTCCGTCTCCACCACCCCCCTCTGCCAATCCCTCCACTGGCTTCCAATTGCGCAACGGATCAAATTCAAAGTCCTAACACTGATGTACAAAGCTGTCCACCATACTGCCCCGAACTACATCACTGACTTAATATCCAAGCACCACCCAGCACGCACACTCCGCTCCTCACAAGACCTCCTTCTCTCTAGTTCCCTGGTCTCCTCCTCCCATGCCCTCCTCCAGGACTTCTCCAGGGTGTCACCCATCCTCTGGAACTCCCTGCCCCAACCCATCAGATTATCACCTACTCTCCTCTCCTTTAGGCGCACCCTGAAAACCCATCTCTTCAGCGAAGCCTACCCCACCTCCTGCTAACTTGCCGACCTCCTCCACTCTTCCTACCATTCCATCCCCCACAGCTATCTCCTTCTGTGCCACCATCCCCTCCCTCCTAGATTGTAAGCTCGAAAGAGCAGGGCCCTCAATCTCCTCATGTTTTGCATTGTATTGGTATTTTTCTGTCACATGTTCTGTCCCCCTTTGTAATGTACAGCGCTGAGCGAACTATTGGTGCTTTATAAATACTGTATAATAATAATTAGCTTCTAGCAGCTCCCACTCACCTAATTTATCACGTAATAGTAGCGCAGGAGATCTTTATTATATTTTGTACATTTACATCAGCTGTCGCCCTCAAGGGGTGTACAATATAAGGCCCCTAGGTCACATTCATACATACACCTACTAGGGCCAGTTTACTCAGCAGCGTGTCTTTGGAGTGTGGGAGGAAACCAGAGGAAACCCATGCAGGCACAGGGAGAACATGCAAACTCCAGGCAGGTACTGCAATGTTTTGGATTTGAACCAACGACCCAAGTACTGCCGGGTAGAGGTGCTAACCACTTAGCTACTGCGATGCCCACAGCCACTGTGATGACCACATAGACTTTTCCGGTCTACCTGTCACTTGTGTTGCTCTTACTGAGCAAGAAGTGTCCTGTGCTAACAATACCTAGTGTTTTTGAGTATGCCATACCCTATTGTCCTCCCCTATTTTCAAGTTCTACCAGCAAATACACTTCAAAAAGACAACCCCTAGACTGTTCAATGAGCCGGAGTGAATGGACTGCTGCTTTGTGCCTGGCTGCCTCCACACTGTGTTGGGAAAGAACCGTGTAAATGACAGAGGACCCCGCGGGGGAAGTGCTGCACAATGGAACATTTATTTGTACGGTGACTGATTCATAGAAAATGCGTTACCCTTTCAAGTGAAATTTTGCAGTTCAAGAAGTTCTTTTCTTAATTATATTATTATTGTCTAATAATGGAATGTTAATGATGATGTGCATTTAGGTGTACCTTATGATGGACTAATTCCGCTGTACAGGACTTCACAAAGAGCAAAAAGATGGAGACGAGCCGGAGAGGAGCTGCCAGTTCTGGTAAATAGAGATCAGTTGCTGCTTATTTTTTATTCACTTATATCTTTTGGTACCAACCTCTGGCCAAGGGGCTTCAAGTAACCCTTCGACACCCATTGTGCAGGTTTTGGGGCCCCGCAGACAAAAATCTGTTTTCTTTGCCTTGGTTCTTTCTGGATTAGTTTATTTCCCACTGTCTTTTTTTTTTTTTTTTTTTTAAATTCCATCCATTCCCTTTTCTTCTGTTTTTTTCCACTTTTTTAAGGGGGGGGGGGGCAAACATGTGGGATCATAGACTTGTAAAGAAAGTGATCTCTAGCAGTTCCCAGTCTTTAATAACTCTTACAGCATGTTCACAGTCTCTGACCATCTCCTGTAGCACGTTGGTCTTTCACTGTCTCCTACTGCATGCCTGCAGTCTCTGACAACTCTCTGAAGCATTATGTTCACTAAATATAATGGGTTGTCCCTTGGTGATGTCAGAGGCCTCTTTTAACCACTTCCCTACCACGCTATAGCCAAATGATGACTAAAGCCCAGTCGTCCAGTTCTGGGAGAGCGTCATATGATCTCACAGAACGCGCCGTAGCAGCGCACACCTGGCACAGTCTGTGATCACTGTGTCCTTTGGACACAAATGCTCACAACACAGTAAAAGGCCAATTAAAGCGGCCTTGTACCATGTGATCAGCTGTGTCCAATCACAGCTGACCACCTTGTAAATACACTTGCCGGTTATCAGCAGTACTATCCTCACTTTGTCACAGCGTGAGATGTTAAAGGATACATCTGCACTGATAATGAGGGCACTGGTTATCAGTGCAGCCCATCAGCGTCCAACAGTGCTGCCCATCAGTTCTCAACAGTTCTGCCCAGCTGTGCTCCCAATATGTGCCCGTCAGTGCTACTTATTAGTGCCCATCAGTGCCACTTATTAGTGCCCATTGTAACGGAACCAGACCCCAACTGCACTTGGGTATTTCTGTTATAATACCACTTCCTGTCCGAACACCAACCACGGACACCACCGCTGACCATACAAGACGACACCAGTCTTTGAAGAAAACCAGGAAATAGACTACTTTATTTTAATACAGATACAAAATATATACATTCAAGGGAACAACCCCCCTCCCTGCATAATGACACAGGGTGGGGCAATCTACCTTTAGTAACAAGAGACACACCAACAAATAGTCCCATCAGGAGGGAGGCTGTTGGAGACACCCCCCCCCACCCAATACATAAACACATACAGCCCATAATAGTTTGCTCCCAAGCAAGACACACAATAGAACAATGGGATGCAACCACATGGCATTAAACAATCCACAACCCCCCACCCCACCTATACATGTCTACACAATATTAGGACATTCACCCTGTGCCTGTTAGGGGTGCAGGGTGATCTTACACATATTAGGGATATTGGGAGCTGAAACAGGGGTCTCCCCACCTCTCCAAAGTGAGCTGTGTTCCATGGGCCCCCCACCCAAAGTGACTCCCATCACACCCATCCTTGCCGCCTATCAGTGCAGCATCATCAGTACCTCCTCATCAGTGCCCACCAGTACTGCCACATCAGTGCAGCCTATCAGTGGCCATCAGTGCTGCCTCATCAAAGCACATCAGTGAAGGAGAAAAATTACCTGTTTTCTAAATT
Organism: Staurois parvus; assembly: GCF_062004578.1. Classification (NCBI taxonomy): domain Eukaryota; kingdom Metazoa; phylum Chordata; class Amphibia; order Anura; family Ranidae; genus Staurois; species Staurois parvus. The sequence goes on from NW_028318938.1 coordinate 234,561, forward strand.
TAATAATGATTTAGTTGAGGACTAAAAAATGTCCGTGCTTATCTGCTCCTGTCCTAATTTATCATTCTAGTTTTGGAATGTGCGCACACTGGAAGAGATTCACGCTGACACACAAGTTCAGTCTATGAACACTTCTAGTTTATTATAATGAGAAAGTGAGCTTGTATATGCAAAATGATGCAAGAGTCATGTGAGAACAGCATAAGCATTATATTAGTCTTTGATTGGTCATTTCCACATGAAAACAATCTCCTTCATGGTATAGGTGTGATCTTCTTCCAGGTCTTATCTATAGAAAGAAAAACATTCCTTTGTCTCAAGTTGGCACGATGGGAGGGGGTCGGTGCGTGTGAGCAAACATTTCTTAAACAAGGATTTCTTAAACTACCACAAAGCCCAGCAGGCAGAAAATATTCACACAACATATATATTCATACTAAACATTTATAAATATGAAGATAGTATTAAAGTGTAAAAGTAAATATGTAGAAAAATGTGTAGAAAAACGTGTGTGTGTATATATATATATATATATATATATATATATATATATATATATATATATATTCAATAGGAAACCAAATAGGCATTTTACCATATCCATCACAATAATAGAAACAAAGAAAACCTTATTTTTAAAAATGTTCACTTTTTTCTTTTATAGTGCAAACAAAATGTATTTTGGGTGCAGTGTTGCATGACCGCACAATTGCCATTCAAAGTATGAAAGCACTGAAAGTAAAAAAACTAGCCTGGGCAGGAAGGGGGTGAAAGTGCCCGGTAGGCAAGTGGTTAAGCCCCGTGTCAGTGGTGGTCAACTTTCTTGTTAAAGTGTACCTCACGTGTGGCTCCTGACATCACCAAAAAGCTGTACATAATATTCACTGAATGTAACACTAGAGTTAATAGGTGGGGTGTGCTCTGGTTGCAGGGTTAACCCCATGTAAGATGATTGGGGCCAGATGTGTATGAGAGGGAAGCAGTGTAGTGCTGGGAGGTTGCCTGTCCTCACTGAGAGTCACAGCTTGGACTCTGGCAGGAGCCATGAATGGTGAGCCGAGCCCAGCAGGATTGCGGGTCATGGAGGTGACAAGAGGAGGACAATGGTCGGGGTTAGGGGAGCAGATGCTGATTCATCGAGTTGAACTCTACATCATGTCCTGAATGATCCTTCAGCTGAGGGGAGGGGTGGCAGAGGGGAATGAAGAAAGGGCAGCGGAAGATGCCAGGTGTCTGGGGCCAGTGTAGCAGCTCAGATTCAGCTCCTTCCGTTGTTCCTCTCAGACTCAGTCCCTTAACCTCCCTTGCAGTCTGATTATGTTCATATTTCTGTGCTCAAAGCGGTACATTTTTTGCATTGAAGTATGTATTTTTTTTTATTGGAGGCCTGTAATTTTTAGGAATAACTCACTGAAATCTGTCCGAACAAGAGTCTAGTAAACATCCTGGGTATGATAAAATTTGAAACACGAAATCATAAATTATAATTTAATAAATAATCATAAAAAATAATAATATAATAATAATAAATTTAATTCAATAATATAATCAAACCAAAAACACTGAAATTTGTAATATAGCGCCAAGTTCGCACATCGCTGAGCAAAGTCACAAAATCGTTTTCAGTGTCTGATGATGAATTTCCCCACGAGTCTTTATCACTCAATTCTGCAAGTGGTTCTAATTTACTATCGCTGTTCTCTAGCCGGTCTAAAACCGATTTTGACCTAAAGGAACGCTTTTTGGACGCCAGTTTCCAGGCAATAAGAACAGTAAAAAGGAAGGCAGGGCGCCGGACAAAGCACTCGGGACAAAATGTATATGAAATGGTTTGATACAGTAATGTTTTACTATGTGATTTTAGTGTATTTAGTGAATATCACTTTTTGTCATTTTCAAATTTCCCGCCGTTCCGTCCCCCATATGTACCGACGCTCGCAGGGGACGGAACCCAGATGACAGATGCTGGCATCGGCCGGAGTACATTGCCGCGGACACTGCAGGAGGGACATCGCGAGAGCGCAGGACAAGGTAAGTGAAGAACAAATCCCGGAGCAACGCTGCATGGTAAGCCCAAGTGTAGCTCGGGGTTACCGCTTTTGGTACTGAAACTTTACCCCGAGCTACACTCGGGAATACCGCCAGGGAGATTAATGCAAGCCGGCTGGCGGCTGCTAATCACTGTGGAGTTTTGTAACTCTGTCTCTTCTTGTTGTTTCTCTAATTGCCGTACTACTGTGTCACAATCATGTACATTGCACAGCAAATCAGGTGGTGAGGGGGTAACATATCGCTTCCGCACCACTTTTCAAATACACCTGGACCGTTTTGCAGAGGAGTAGCACTGCCTGCTGCACTTGTGAAACTGTCCTTAGTTGCATCTGGCAGTGGCATTCTTAGGGCTTGTTCACATGTAAAGTTGGGGGGGGTAAAATCCTGCAGTTGCGTCAGTTTTACCGCCCTCCCCCCTTTAGCTGCTGAGGCAGCAGCCAAAGTTGTACTCATGCCACAGCAGGAATTACACCCCCTGTTGCTTTTGGTGGGTGCTACCACCTTGTCAGTTGAGACCCATTCAAGTAAATGGGGCCACTCTGCAAGTGTCCCGTAACTGCATGCTTCTGTGGGGTCTGAGGAGTTAAAGCAGGTGGTGAGAAAGCAATACACCGATGCCTGTCTAACCCCTTGTTTGCTGTGCTGCACAAGGTTTCAGGGCACTTGCAGAGAGGCCTCATTCACTTGAATAGGTAATGCTTGGCAGGTGCTACACCCACCAACCATGACAGGGCGTAGGAGTCGGCACTACAGAGGAGGCATGGGCTTATGGGGCTCTCGCTCCCTACTACAGCTCCAACTTTACAAATAGTCCCTCTGCATTGCACTCTGATGCTCTGGGATGGTGGGTCAGCAAACCCTGACCGTGATCTACCAGTCACCTGGCCATGATCTACTGGTTGCTGACCCCCACTATAGAGTTATTGATTTAGAAGTAATGATGGTATTAGATCAACCTTTCTCAACCTTTTCACAGGGGAACCTTTGAAATAACATTCCGGTCTCAGGGAACCCCTGCTAAAAATGACTATATCTACAGCTCATGATACATTAGTGTGATGGTCATTGGGAAGAATGTTCCTTACATTTGTGGTCATTGGGAAAAATTACCACCTTACAGATAGCTAAAAAGATCAATGGTGTCAGTGGGAACTTACCTGAGAGCCATAAATTCCTCATCGCTCAAGAAACCCCAAGCAACCTCTGGAGGAACCTTAGGGTTCCATGGTGCCCTGGTTGAGAAACCCTACTTTATAGGTTACAGGTGCTTGTGGGTCTAAACCAACACCTTGTTATTAAAGGAAGCACAAAAATGAGGAAATCTATATATTTGTATCTGTTCCGCTATGATCATTTTGTTTCTGATATAAATCAATATTCCTGTAAATATATTTTCTGTTTCTTAGAGGACATCAAGAGGTTCTGCCATCAGCTGTCTCTGTATGAACATTCATCACTGAGGAGAATATACGAGTATTACAGAGATGATCTGATCTACATCCTGGAGAACTTGGACATGAAAGCTCTTCTCAGAGAACTAAAGTCTCGGAATGTCTTAAACACAGATGTAAGATAATGATAGCAAAGACCTACCATGTGTTAACAAAAGCATGAAAATTTTACAAACATATCAAATGTAAAATTCTCATTAAATGTATAAAAGCTGACTTTCTCTGTGGAACACGGGGTGAAGATCTTAAAATTCCTGGTCTGACCAACTTCCAGGACATGAGGCTGACCGCCTTCTCTTCTCCACTTATTGCTTTGTAAAGCTCCAGGCAAATATTTAATTTTATAGTTGATATACATACAGTACATTATGGCCTTATGTTATAAAGTAATGCGTACACTGTTGGCGCTATATAAATTCTGTATAATAATAATAATAACAATAACTATGTTGGATCTGCGTTACCTGTCAAATGAATTATAATTTTGTCCAACAAAGTCTTGATATTTTCACAGAACATCTAGAAAGCAGAGCACACAAACGTTGCGCATTACCTCAGTAAACAGTTAGTAAATGTATTGATTTAGGAGATATACTCACAAAAGTAGTAATAAAAACTATCTGTATCTCCTAAATCAATAAATTTACTAACTGTTTACTGAGGTAATGTGCAAGGTTTGAGCGCTCTGTTTTTGTTCACTACAGTTTGTAATAAGCTTCCCCAGCTTTGTATTGGAGCTGCACAGCCTTTGATTGGTCTGGGACGAACTTCTATACATCTTTATACTATTGATCCATTGACCCTCTACTGATCTGGGTCCCTGAGTGCAGGAGGTGTTGTATTTGTGTTCACTCATCTAGAAAGCAGAGCCAGACTGGTGACCTGACATTTCCTTTTGCAGTTAAAGTGATTCTAAAGGTTTATTTAAAATAAATAAATAAAAAATAACAAACATGTCTATACTTACAAAGGTTTTACAAAGAGCAGCCCGGATCCCCCTCTTCTCAGGTCCCCCTATGGCGCTCCTGGCCTCTCCCTCCTGTCGGGTGACCTCACAGCAAGCAGCTTGCTATGGGGGCACCCGCTGTGTATCCATTCACACATAGAGCTGTGGCTTACCTCCACCCCCTCTTTCTTCTCATTGGCTCACTGGCTCACCACTGTAATTATTTCAGGTACTTATATAGCACTGTCAATTTACACAGCACTTTACATATATATTGTACATTCAGCCCCTGCCCTCAACGGGCTTATGACCCAATAAGGTTCCCAACTCATACTAGGGCCAGTTTTTCCACCAGTGGGAGGAAACTGGAGGATCCGGAGGAAACCCATGTAGCCACAGGGAGAACATACAAGTTCTACCAGCAACTTCAAAAAGACAACCCCTAGACTGTTTAGTGAGCCGGAGTGAATGGACTGTTGCTTTGCGCCTGGCTGCCTCTGCCTCTGCCTCAGCCAATGAGGAGGAGTCCCGGGATAGTCGAGACATCGCTGGATCGAGCGGGGGGGGGGGGGGTTAGGTGAGTATGCTGGGGGGGGGGGGGGGATGCTGCACAGAGAAGGTTTTTTACCTTCATGTATAGAATGCATCTTGAACCTTTACAACCACTTTAAGCAAACTTGGTCACCACCCTACCCCCAGCCTGTGATTGGACAATGAATGAGCAGAAACTCGCTGAAGAACTCATTTCTCTGGTCATTCTGCTCTTGCCTTCAGTCAATATGTAGCTTGTCATCATATATGCACTGTAACACACTTGATTGGGTCTCAGGGCTGCCCCTTCTTCTACCAGTATAGGTTCTACTGTACAGGGGTTTATACTGTATAAAGCTGATATCCAGTCAAATTCAGAAATTGACATAGCTGTCTTTAAAAGTACATTTTTTAAAAATATTTTTGAATAAATACAAAACTACATAACACATTTTTCCTTTATATCTGACTGAAGTTCAGTTTTAAGCTTTGGTTAAGTCCAGCTTCAGTAAGTAGGGTCAATTTTTGTTGCTTTGTCTAAATCTGTGCTAGAATAATTATGCAAAACACAAACTTTGGCTGACAAAATGAATTATATGAATATACAGGCAGTCCCCGAGTTAAGTACATTCGGCTTACGTAATACTCATACTTACGTACACTTCCCTCGGGACCGGAAGTCAAGCTGTCAGCATTCTTGTGCAGCAAGCTGATAAGAGACTAGCTGATAAGAGACATCAGAGAGACATAAGAGACAGAGACATCCATTGCTCGTTACTTGTGGGGCTAGCAGTGTCTGCCCACTATCTCCAAAGTGATTTAAGACTGTCTGTCTGCACCTCCGGGGAGAGGAAAGGAGAGGCTGTCAGGCTGCTCACTGAAGTGATCCTCCGTCTGTGCAGGGGGGAGGGGGCAGCGTGTGCTGTGTAAAGGAGAGCAGAGTTCTCTCATACAGTACATTACAGTACAGTGTAGTTTAGCCAAGATAGTTTAAAGTTGTACTCTACACTGTACAAGAGTTTACAGTATAATATTTGAATGTTGAATTTGATGTTTAAACATTTACATGCACATAAAAGTTAAATATGTTAAGGCAAACATGTGTCCAAGCTGCAGTTCTTATGCAAAACACCAGTTTAGAGCCTCTTGAGGTTTTACTGCTTTCTGTAACCTTATTACAAAAACGTAATCTAATATCCTGTCGTTTGGTTAGTAGTTAGTGCTTATAAAAGTGCCTGATTCAACTTATGAACAAATTCGACTTATGAACAAACCTACAGTCCCTATCTTGTACGTAACCCGGGGACTGCCTGTATGTACAAGGAGAATATGTCTATGTCTTAGAAATACAGGTCAGTACAAGAAGGACTGGGGGTTTCTGCCTTCGCTCACACCTTGTTACAAGATATTCAGGATCGGGGAAGAGAAGCTGTGATTGGATTCTGGGAATGTCTCTATGCACTACAGGAAGATCATCCTCATCCTAATTTATTGGCCGTTCTGCGTGAAATCAGCCAGAAAGGTAACACTGCTTTATCTGCATTTAATTTTGCTTTTTGTGTAAGTCCATACACAGGAGGAAGTGGAGAGCGGATTTGCCTGGCAGGCTATGTAAGCCTACAAGTAACAGTAACCAGCAAACCTGTAATATGCCACCCCTGGCAGCCATGACACCTTAAATCATGGCCTATTGGCTGTATGAGTAATCCGGCCCTGGATACTGTTTATAGCATTGGTTGTCAACTCTCAAGCTAAAGGGAGCCTTAAATGCAGACCTCAATATCTCTAACGGTGCAGCATATAGTTAATGCTACAGAAAACTGTCACAGATGGAAGACTTGTTGGAGGAAATGGTCAGAGATTGTTCTACAGACGTCATGCTATAGGAGACAGTCAGAGACTAGGGACATGAGGCATGATACCACTAGACTTTACTACTATTAAGGGCCCTTTTACAAATCAATGCTTCCTCCACTGACTGCTGGGGTCCAAGGGCCACACTTCAAATATCAAAGGGCTGCATGAGTTCATACATGGACAAGGTTTTTTTTTTAGTGATTTGCACTATTATTAGTGCACTCGATCGCCCTAGACGCCCATTGAAAAGATAAGTTGCCTGTGGGAAGTTGTTTATCAGCCTTGTGAAGGAAGATGTCAAGTGTGAACAATTTATGAGTATTTACCTCAAAATGACTAAATAATCCCAAACTGGTAAATTCCTGCAGGTTAGGCACGGGGGCAGGGGGTTTGGAAATGAATACAGTAACAAAAACCCTTTTTTTTTTTTAACCAGGTCATTTTTAGTAAACAGTTTTTCATTTAACAACGAAAAAGTTTACAGAAAAATATTTCCACAGCAGAAGTATTATTATTATTATTATACAGTATTTATAAAGCGCCAGCAGTTCACTCAGCGCTGTACATTACAAAGGGGGACAGAACATGCGACAGTACAGTAACAATACAATGCGATACACGAGGGGTTCGAGGGCCCTGCTTTTTCGAGCTTACAATCTAGGAGGGAGGGGATGGTGGCACAGGAGGAGATAGCTGTGGGGGATGGAGTGGTAAGAAAAGTGGAGGAGGTTGGCAAATTAGCAGGGGGTGGAGTAGGCTTCCCTGAAGAGGTGGGTTTTCATGGTACGCCTAAAGGAGAGGAGAGTAGGCGATAGTCTGATGGGTTGGGGCAGGGAGTTCCAGAGGATGGGTGACACCCTGGAGAAATCCTGGAGGCGGGCATGGGAGGAGGAGACCAGGGAACTAGAGAGAAGGAGGTCTTGTGAGGAGCGGAGAGTGTGTGTTGGGTGGTACTTGGATATTAGGTCGGTGATGTAATTTGGGGCAGTATTATGGACAGCTTTGTACGTCAGTGTTAGGATTTTGAATTTGATCCGTTGCGCAATCGGAAGCCAGTAGAAAGATTGGCAGAGGGGAGTGGTGGAAACGGAGCAGTTGGTAAGGTGAATGAGTCTGGCTGCCGTATTCAGGATCGACTGAAGTGGGGATAGCCTGTGGCAAGGCAGGCCAGTAAGGAGGGAGTTGCCGTAATCGAGTCGTGATATGATGAGGGAGTGGATGAGTTGTTTAGTGGTTTCTGGGGTTAGGAACGTGCGGATTTTGGTGATGTTGGGAAGGTGGAGTCTGTATGAGTTTGTTAATGATTGGACTTGGGGCTGGAAGGATATGTTGGAGTCCAGAATGACACCAAGTACTCTGGCCTGCGGGGTGGGCCTGATAGTGGCATTGTTGGACGTGATGGAGACGTCAATGGGGGGGGGGGGTGTGCGGGCTGGGGGTAAGACTAGGAGCTCGGTTTGGAGAGGTTCAGTTTAAGGAAGTTGAGCGACATCCAGTCTGATATGTCATTCAGTAGGTTTGTGATGCGGGCGGAGACTGAGGGGGTATAGGTGTAGAAGGCAGATTTATAGCGGGTGAAGGCTTTTTGGGACCTGGTTTTGATCAATAGTCACTCCAGGGCACGACTGTGTCGTTTAAGAATTTTGGTGTGATCAGTCTGCCAGGGCTGGAGCGGTCGGGGTCTGATGTTGCGTGTGGTTAAAGGCGCTAGTGAATCAAGGGCTGTTTATAGCGCGTTGTTATAGGCAGTCATAGCCAGGTCAGGGCAGGACAGGGGGAGGATGCTGTCGTGGAGTTGATCAGCTGCAGAGTGTAGGGGGGCAGGGTTCAGGTTGCGGAGGTTACGTCTGGTGGTAGTATGACATTTGGAGGGGTAGGTGTTAGAGGACGAGGAGATAGAGAAGGTAATAAGGTTGTGGTCAGAGAGAGGGAAGGGGGTAATTGAGGTTGTGGGGAGCGCAGCGGTTGGAGAAGACAAGGTCCAGGATATTTCCGTCGGAGTGGGTGGTGGATTGTATGCACTGTGCAAGTGCAAAGGAGGAGATTAAGTGGAAGAGTTGGGATGTGGCCGGGTTGTCAATGTTGACAGGGATGTTGAAATCCTCAAGAATGATGATGGGTAGCTCGGAGAGAAAGAAGGGTAACCAGGAGGAAAAGTCATCAAGGAAGCGGGATACAGGTCCAGGAGACCGGTAGATTACGGCAATCTTCAGGGGGGTTGGGGAGAATAGTCAGATGCAGTGGGCCTCGAAGGAGGAGAAGGATAGAGAGGGGGGGTTTGGGAGGACTCGGAAGGTGCTCTGTGGTGACAGGAGCAGATCAACCCCACCACCTTTACGACCGTTGGGTCTGGGTGAGTGGGTCCCGGTAAGACCTCCATAGGAGAGTGCAGCAGGGGAGGTAGAATCAGTGGCCTGGATCCAGGTTTCCATGATCGCTAGGAGGTTAAGGTTAAGAAGTAGAAATATTACTGAGGCATCCAAAAAAGTACAGATAAAGCATACTATCTTTAGATCATGCCATAACAGATTTAAGGAACCTTGAGTTTAAGTAGTCTTCTCACAGAGGTTAGTTGTCCAAGAGTCACATTAAAGAATTAACCACTTACAGTTGTGTTCAAAATAACAGCAGTCAGACTGTCAGGGATCTCCACGATCCCCGCAGCGATGGCCCCGGTGCAGTGCGCCGCCCTGTGCAGGGACACGGGCACTAGGTCCGGGCCGGCCGCGGCGTTCGAGTTCGCGCATGCGCAGTAAAGCCGCGGCCGCCCGTTGGGCACCAATGGCAGCGTAGGGCGGGATATTTAAATGGCCCTGAGCTGTCATTCAGTGCCTTCTGGTCTTCCCTGCATCCTGTATCCTGTGAACCTGTGCCCTGTAAGTTATTGACCCGGATTGTACCTGACCTTGCTAATTTCTCCTGTCCTGACCCTTGCTTTGCCTGACCTCTCTTCTGGATGCCCCCTATTGGATTTGACCTGCTGTTGCTGACCTGGCGTGTGACCCGACCATTCTCTGCCCGCTGCCTTGTACCTTACCGTCCTCTCTGTTACCGACCCGGCCTGTCTGACCTTGCCCATCCATCCATCCCTCGCAGTGGGGTCTTCTGACCTCCTCATATCAGACTCTTTCCCGTGGGAGCCCTCGGCGCATACCACTACCACTGACGGACGTACCCAGTAGCCATGACCTGGTCTCGGGGTGCTCCAAGTCCATCCCCACCATCAGGGGCCCTGGTGAACAAGCACTCTGGGACTTAGATTCCGTGCGCTGGGGGCATCTATTCAGTGGAGTGCTAGTGGTACCGCCGGGCGGTCCCTTACACAGACATCACTAACCTGATCAATCACTGTTTTTGGTAGAAATGATATTTCTACATGGCAAATAATTTACTAGCAGGTGTAGTAGAGTAATAGAAATCCAACAGTCATGACATGCATGCTGCTGATTCTGTGTAATTGAATCACTAATTGAAAGGGGCATGTTCAAAATAATAGCAGTGTGGAGTTCTATTAGTGAGGTCATTCATTCTTTGAAAAACAGGTGGCATTTATTGCCCTTATTTATGGAAGGAGGCAGCAAAAGTTGTACAGGCTGGTTACAGTGCATTTCTCTCTCAAATTCTGAGGAAAATGGGTTGTTCCAGACATTGTTCAGAAGAACATCGTACATTGATTAAAAAATTGATTGGAGAGGGGAAAACATATCAAGAAGTGTAGAAAATGATAAGCTGCTCAGCTAAAATGATCGCAAATGCTTTAAAATGGCAAACAAAACCTGAAAGACGTGGAAGAAAGCGAAAAACTACCATTCGAATGGATAGAAGAATAGCCAAAATGGCAAGGACAATGGCCAATAATCTGCTCCAGGAAGATCAAAGAAGGTCTAAAGTTCCCTGTGAGTGCTGTCACAATTAGAAGACGCCTATGTGAAGCCAAGCTATCTGCAAGAAGCCCCCTGCAAAGTCCCACTGTTGGAAAAAAGACGTGCTGAAGAGGTTACAATTTGCCAAAGAGCACATTGACTGGCCTAAAGAGAAATGGCGCAACATTTTGTGGACTGATGAAAGTAAGATTGTTCTTTTTGGGTCTAGTGGGCGGAGACAGTTTGTCAGACGGCCCCCAAACACTGAATTCAAGCCACAGTACACTGTGAAGACCGTGAAGCATGGTGGTGCAAGCATCATGATATGGGGATGTTTCTCTTACTACGGTGTTGGGCCTATTTATCGCATACCAGGGATCATGGATCAGTTTAAATACATCAGAATACTTGAAGAGGTCATGCTGCCTTATGCTGAAGAGGAAATGCCCTTGAAATGGGTGTTCCAACAAGACAACGACCCCAAACACACCAGTAAACGTGCAACATCTTGGTTCCAGACCAACAAGATTGACGTTATGGCGTGGCCAGGCCAATCCCCGGATCTTAATCCAATAGAAAACTTGTGGGGTGACATAAAAAATGCCGTTTCTGAGGCAAAACCAAGAAATAGAGAAGAACTGTGGAATGTAGTCCAATCATCCTGGGCTGGAATACCTGATCACAGGGGCCAGAAGTTGGTTGACTCCATGCAACACAGATGTACAGCAGTTCTCAGAAACAGTGCGACTACAACCAAATATTCATGAAGTCATTCAAAGGAAAGCAAAATCTTCAAACAATTTTCAGTTTATATAGTGAATGTTTGAGTTTGTAAAGAAGAATACAAACACTGCTATTTTTTTGAACAGTCTAATATTCACTTTTGTTAAATTTTTTTAGAGGAACAACACAAATTTGATGTATTTTTCTTCAAGTTTTGATTTGGAATAGAATGTGTAGTGTTCCCAATGCATTTGTGTGGATGGAAATAAAAGCTATTAGAAGGATTTTGAGCTTTATTCACTTTTTTCAACACACTGCTATTATTTTGAACACAACTGTATATAATGTATCTCATTTAAATAAAAGACGGTCATCCTCTCCAACCATTGGCAGAACGTTCACCTAACTCTCTAGTTCAGGTCCCAAGGACAATGTGGAATGGGTGGATAAATTTGAACCTAGCCATTGGGCCCATGTTTTCTGAAATGTTTTGGAGCGTACCCTTTTGTTTATATGTCAGCTCCTCCCTCCGTAGGTTGAAATGAATCACATCTATCCACTGTTTGTGCATTGCTGCTGTTGACGAGATCCATTTCTGTAATATGAGTTGCAAGCTCAATATAAAGATCTCGTCCATATTATGTGGACATCAGGTGGGAGACTATCATCTGGGACCATTCCTAATAAAGCCACTTTTGGGTCAAGCAATACATGTGTAGAGCAAAGTGTATTTAGGGTGGTTGAAATGGACTCCCAAGAGCGAGGGTACTCGTAAACGTAGCTGTGTATGAGGATAGCTGTCGCACATCAGGGACAATACAGGGAGTCTGCTCTCCCCCAAGATTGTAATTTCTGCAGAGTATAGTGTACTCTGTGGATGATGAACTTGGTTGCTACTTTGTTCTTCCTTTCTCCAGCCACATTCACCTTCTCCTATGTGCCACTAGCTTGCCAAGTCCCACTCTAACTAATCTTCCAGTGTAGCATGATCATCTCATGCTCAACCTCCTAAACTGCAGCCAAATTCTAAACCACTTTATCTCTTTTATCCCAGTCAGTGGGACTTTATGGTAGCCAGCGGATAAAGGGCTAGTAGGCTGTCTTAAACCCTGAATGAGAACACTAGCTAAAATTATTCTATTTGTGAGCTGTATTTAGGGGAAAAGTTAAATCCAGCACCACTAATCCATTCTCCTCTCGATGAATATAAATAATCATAATTATTTACTTTTTTAAGGTGAGCATCTGGTGGTGCAGATTCTGCTGGATGAACACAGTTGTTCACTGACTCCGGAGCTGAAAGGTAAATAAAGCATATATTGTGTTTTCAATGAAAAATATGATTCATTTTGTTTAAATATGTTCAAACATGTTGTTAAAATGTTTTCACTTAGAGTATGTAAAAACAACATTTCATATTCCTGATATGTGCCTGCTGTACCATTCTCACGTACCTAGTCTGAGGCCGATTTGATGAGAGGGCTTCCCTTACAGCTAAGTGACAAGCACCCCTGAAGGTTAGAACAGGGAATGCTAAGTTCAAAGAAGCATGTGTACGGTTTAGGTAGATCTGCTGGAAACTGCTTGCGGTAAAGTCAATCGGATAGCTGCCAGCTTTTCTGTCAGGACAGATGGCAGGACCTCAGTTACCACTGGTGAGGTAGTGGGACCAGGGCAGCGACCACAGGCAAGGTGGCACCCAAGGAAGAACCAGGATCAGGCTGGCAGGAATGGACTGAAACAGCATAGTCAGGATGGTAGCTGAACTCATACACTGGAAAGCAAGCCAGGGAGTAGGCAAGAACGTGGTCAAGAACAGAGATGAGGTCATTCACAGGCAAGCAGATGAGTAGTCAAGAGCAAGCCAGAGTCATGCATGGCAGAAGGAGAGAAGCAGAGCCCTTAAAGCAAGATGGGGTCAAAACCAGGGATCAGGCAGCAGAGAAGTCTATAGGCAAGTGGAGTCGGTAACAGGTAACCAAGGAATACAGGAATCACAGGAGCAAGGAATACCGGTAGCCGAAGATCATCCAGCAAAGTCTGAGTGCAGCCACTGTCCTTATATAGGGCATTTGGTACCAGTTCTGGCAGCAGGTGTGCGTAAACGTGCAAATATTCATGCTGACTCAAACTTTTATACCATGTAAAGCATTGATGACTATGCCAGGTCTTTTCCTCGGCACACACACATTTTGATTCTGCTGTCTCCTTTTCAGCACATGCTCATGTTTGTTCTGAATAGCACCATGACAACCATGTACCTGTATGAAGTCTCCTGTTCTCTTTGTATTGCTTCTTTTCTAGGCATGAGAGCACAGCGTGGTCAGTTCACTAACTATGCTGGGAACTCAGCTTGCTCTCCTCCAATCAGACTTGTCCTTACACCCCCCTACACAGCCATTCACTGAAAAAGTCATTGTACTGCTGTTTCTCCACCTCTCTGTTCTTAGCTGCATAAGGAGCTTAGAGGGAATGTGATCACTTTCTAAACAGGGAAAATAGTTTTTGTTTTTTTATCTATACACAAATATTTTACCTTTCATTTCTTTTTTTAACTGAATAGGTTGTTTTACAACGTGAGGATTTGCATATACTTTCATTGGGGCTTTTCTTTCACTGAGGAATTTTTAATTCACAACATAAAATGTATACATGACAAAATGGGTGTGACTGCTGCTGATATTCCATGGCAAAGGGTAGATCCACACCCTTGCTAGCCCTCTCCTCTCCCAGCACAAATGGCTTTTAAAAAATGCTGCTGCTTTTGTGGCCAATCCTTGAGTCTGTTGAGTATCAATTGCAAGAAGCCCTGATGCACAACATTATGAATCAGTACCAGTTCAAATAATTAATTGGCATGCATTTCTGCAGTTAGGAAATCATAAAGGGTCATCATGTTGTGAAGTAGGGGTGGGGGCATGCCAATCTTTTGTAATGTTGCACAGAAAATTCCCCAGTCAAGGTTATTTTCTGCATCAGGAAAGTAGGCAAAGGGGGATGTTTCCATTTAGTTGCATTATCAATTATTGTAATAGTTCTAATAGTGCTAAAATCATATGAGAACAGTGCCACGCTATTCTCAAGTTCAAATAGTGACATAAATAATCCCGATGTAAACTGAATAGGGAACAAACACTACAAACAATATGCCCAAATCTAATAAACTAATAAGTCCATCACTAATTCATAGTCCTTCCAAATATAGAAAAAACTTTTCTCCCTGCGTCTTCCAGGACAGCCCTTTGAGATGTAGAGCTCCACCCTCTGGGTCAGCAAATAAGCCATCCCCCACGCCTTTAAAAGGCGGACCTCCAGGCCTCCATCCCCAGTGTCTAGTGTTTCCTGATCCGGAGGAACACACGTTGGAACCTAAGGGTTCTCTGCACTCTCTCGGGGCAGTCCTGGAAGAGTGTAAGCTCCAGGGGTTCACTTACCTCCTCTCCTGACATGATCCCTCCACGGTGAGTGCAGTGGGGCTGCGGTGTAGAAGCCTTCATCCTCAGGTGAGGGACCGCTGCTGACATGTCACTCGCAGGGGAGCGGGGAGTGTCCGATGGTGAGCTCGAGGCATCCGCTCTCTGGGGCCTGGGAGGACTTCTTTCCCTGAAGAGTGGCACTGCAGGGCGGAAGGAAGGCCAGGCGTGACTTTCGGTGGGCGGGGCCTTGTGTTCCAAAGACCAGAGGTCCAGTGCGGTGACGCCATCGGCGAGCACCGGAGACACTGGTTCCAGTCTCTAGGATGATAGAAGGCACAGGCTTCCACTCGGGCGGTCGGTGGGACTCGGAAACCAGCCGAGGCCGTGGAGCACGCCAGACGGAACGCCATGGAAGCTGGCTCATCGCAGCAAGCTGATCCCGGTTCTGGCACCGGCTCCTCTCAGGTAGGCTTCTAGGTATAAATTGGCCCTAGAGGATGTGGATGATCTCCTGAAAGCTATGAGATTTGGCCTTTGAGGAAATGGGGCTCTAAAGGACCCCATGGATAAAAGGCGAGAAGTCTTGCTGCGTAGGGCATGGGAATCCTTGTCGGTTAGTCTTAAGCCGGCCCTATCGGCTACTTGTGTAGCCAGAAATATGGAGTGCTGGCTTACCCAAGTTTCAGAACCATCTGGCAGCTGGAACGTCAAGGCAGCAAATTCTGAAATCTCTGCCTTTACTATTTAAGGTAGTAGGGTTCCTTGCGGATGCCTCGGCGGAATCAGTTAAGCTGGCTGCAAGATCTTCGGCCTTCGTAAATTCGGCCAGGCGTGCCTTATGGTTAAAAACCTGGGCAGGGGACTCAGCGTCTAAATTACGCCTTTGCACCTTGCCTTTCTCAGGTGACAATCTTTTTGGGCCTGGTTTAGAAGAAGCTCTAGAACGTACGGCCGACAAAAAGAAAGCCTTTCCAGAGAGTAAAAGGTATTTCCTAGGAAGATTTTTCGTCCGAAATCACAGACATTGGACAGGACACAAGAATAGGGGAAAAGGGAGGGTTCTATTCAATCCTCCTCAAGGCCCCTCCAAGTCGCAATGATTAAGCGTCCCAGTGGGGGGAAGATTGGGGACCTTTCTCCCTCAGTGGGCATCAATCTCCCCGAACCCCTACATTTTAGACCTAATACGGAAGGGTTACAGGTTGGAATTCAACTCCTGTCCCCCAAACAAATTCTTGGTCACCAATCTACCCAAGGACCGGATCAAGGTTCAGGCTCTGTGCGGTCTAATTTGGGATTTAGTGGACCAGCAGGTCCTGGTTCAGGTCCCTCAGAGCGAACAGGGTATGGGGCTGTTATTCCCACGTATTTGTCGTGGGAAAACCCTTGGGCAAATTTTCGCTTGATCTTGAACCTGCGCCCTCTAAATCGGTCACTAAAGTACAAACACTTCAGAATGGTGTCAATTTATTCTGTAAGGAATATCTTTTTTCAGGATTGTTTTATGGCCACACTGGATCTAAGGAATGCGTATTTTCACATTCCCATTCATCAAGCAAGCAAAAAGGTACCTAAGGATAGCAGTAAATATGGGTTCTCAGGTCCTCCACTGGCAGTGTCAGGCCCTATCCTTTGGACTGGCTTCAGCGCCGAGAATTTTTACCAAGGTGTTGGCAGAGGCCCTAGTTCCCCTAAGGATGAGGTCTATCACCCTCATTCCTTATTTAGACGACCTTCTCTTTGTGGCCAAATCTTACCAGCAGTTGGTCGAGGAGCTGCAGGTGGCTCAGAGTCTCCTTCAGAGTCTAGGTTGGCTCGTGAACAGGGATAAATCAGCATTAACTCCCTCCCAAAGAGTAGTCTGCCTGGGATACGAGATCTCGTCGCTGGAAAGGAAAATTTTCCTTCCTCTGGAAAAATTCCTGAAGATGGACCACACACTGGCAGAATTGCAATGCAATCTGTTGGTGTCAGTAAGAGAGGTTTCAAGAGCAGTAGGTCTTATGACTTCTTGTTTTCCAGCGGTCCCGTGGGCAAGGCTCCACCAGAGGCCTCTTCAGGCATTCCTGCTGAGGGTTTGGGATGGAGACAGCTCTACATTAGATCAAGCAGTCCAGCTCCCGTCCAGAGTCAAAAGATCCCTCTGGTGGTGGCAGAATGAAGTAAATCTGACCAGAGGACTAGAGTGGAACCAGCCGGCTCCGCTCATTGTTACAACCGATGCCAGCAGTTATGGTTGGGGAGCCCATCTAGGAGACATGGCAGCCCAGGGGCTGTGGTCTCGAAGGGAGTCTCAGAGATCCTCGAATCAGAGGGAACTGATGGCAGTTCAGAGGGCATTGGAGGCCTTTGAAACGAACCTATTGAACCGTCACTTACAGATTCGGTCGGACAAGCAGCGGTGGCTTATTATATAAACAAACAGGGAGGTACACGGAGCCCCTCTAATCAGAGGATTGCAGACAATATTCTATCTTGGGCTGAGCGAAATCTTTCAACCTCTGCCGTTCATCTAAAGGGATCGCAAAACTCCCTAGCAGACTTCCTGAGTCGGCGGCCAATCAGTCACAACGATTGGTCTCTCAACCAGAAGGTCTTTCTGGATATAGTTCGAAAGTGGGGGGTTCTGGAGGCCGATATTTTTGCTTCCCAGGAAAACAGGAAGGTCAGTCAATTTTTTTCCCTGAACTCACAAGAGCAGGCCTTGGGGATAGACGCCCTGATGAGTTCATGGGACTTCAGCCTAGCTTATGCATTCCCTCCGGTGAGACTAATCCTGGCGGTCCTGCAAAAGTTTTTGGGGGAGAAGACGGATCCTATATTGATAGCACCCTTCTGGCCAAAAAACCCCTAGTTTTCTCTTCTGAACAGTCTTATCTCAGCTCCCCCATTTCCCCTCCCAGAGAGGGAAGATCTGATTTTTCAAGGTCCTGCTCTGCATCCGCGGATTAAGACCTTGAAATTGACGGCATGCTTTTTGAAGAGCAGCTCCTGAAAGCCAGGGGTTTTTCAGACACAGTGGTAAAGACTCTGGGTAACTGCCGCAAGCCGGTAACCAGAGCCATTTATGCAAAAGTCTGGAAAAAGTTCAATTCTTGGTTATCAAGCAAGTGGCAGGGGCCCCCAGACATTCCGGCAGTTTTGGACTCTTTTCAGGAAGGGGCGGATCGGGGACTCTCGATCAGCACCTTAAAAAGGTACAGGCTTTGGCCCTCAGTATTTTTCTGCAGGTCCTCCTGCAGCAGGATCCCTTTGTGGTAGACTTTTTCAGGTCTCTTTCCAAGTCCAGACTGGTTAAGGTCAGGTCTTGTCCAATTTGGGATCTATCCCTAGTCCTGAAGGCTTTGATCCTCGAACCCTTTGAACCTTTGGAAGAATCTTCTGTTAAATTTTTTACTTTAAAGACAGTTTTTTTGGTAGCAATCACGTCAGCCCGTCGGGTAAGTGAATTGCAAGCACTTTCCATTAGGGAGCCTTACCTGACCATTTTTGAGGACAGGGTCGTGCTCAAAACGGATCCAGGTTTTCTCCCTAAGGTGTCCTCCTCTTTTCATAGGTCTCAGGATATAGTCCTACCGACCTTTTGTTCTTCTCCTGACGGTAAGGAAGAAGAAAGATTAAGTTTGCTAGATGTAAGGAGTCTTATAGTTTATCTCAATAGGTCCGGGGAATTTAGAAATTCGGATTCCCTGTTTGTATTATTTGCAGGTGCAAGGAAAGGTTCCACAGCATCCAAATCCACTATAGGTAGGTGGATTAGATTAGCCATCATAGAATCTTACAGGATTTTAGGGATTCCTCCGGCCTTTGTTAAGGTTCACTTGACTAGATCTTTATCCGCATCCTGGGCAGAGAGGGCCGGGGCTTCACCAGAGGAAATATGTAAGGCAGCCACCTGGTCCAAGTTCTCTACCTTTGTGAAGCATTACGATCTGGATATCCTGTCAAGTAAGGAGCAGGCATTCGGGCGCAAGGTCCTTCAGGCAGTGGGCCCGCCCTAAGAGTTAGGTTCTTGATTATCGTCTCAAGGGGCTGTCCTAGAAGACGCAGGGAGAAAACCAGAGTTAGGCTTACCAGTAACTCCTTTTCCACGAGTCTTCTGGGACAGCCGTGATTTCCCACCCTGAAGATGTACAAGTGATGTATATGTGGTTACCTAAATATTTGTGTCTTTCAGTGTTTTCAGCTAGTTCTCGAGTAAAACTGGGGGTGGAGGCCTGGAGGTCCGCCTTTTAAAGGCATGGGGGATGGAGTGTGTCCTGACCCGGAGGGTGGAGCTCTATGTCTCAAGGGGCTGTCCTGGAAGTTTCGTAGAAAAGGACATACCGGTAAGCCTAACTCTGGTTTTTCCATCAAAAATCTTTTTTCATATATAGTGCACCTCCACCACCAGTGACATTGTGCTCTCACGTGGAATGTTTGACCTCACAACTATGTTTGGTCACAAATGGCTTGCGTCCTCTAGGTGGACGTATAGTGATGGTATGACCTCTACCAAGATTCTCCTTCACTGTTGATTCAGCTCCTTCTTCTGACTCCTTCTCCTCCACTCAGCATACATGTAAGAAATACACAGGCAAACCAATAATGCTTTATCGTCTAAAAACTTCCATTTTATTAAAATATAAATAAGCAACTCGCATGATTCAGGTGCTCCATCGCACCCAATATTAAACGCAGAAATTATAATGTAGTTGTTACCTTCTGGCTGTAATTAGTTCTCCCCTTCGTGATCTCTCTCTGGAGTGGATCAGCTGCCCGCGAGCGCCATGACGTCACCAAAACTCCTCCCTTACACATTACGCCACAGGGTCATGTGAAGCAACTGGTTCACATTTTATATCTTAGTCATGATAATGCTATTTTTTGATTCTATCAATGGGATAAATCCAATGGGGTTGATTTACTAAAGGCAAAATAGACTGTGCAGTTGCCCTTGTTTTCCTTACTAAATGTAATGTGGTGAAGCTTCTGTAGCACTACCCCTTAGGAGTTGCAAAGATTTTGGGTCCCCTCATAGTCCTGCACAGCCAGGCAACACGCATCTTCACACATGCTTGCATCCAGAGTCAGAAATCAGTCCTTGAGATTGGTATTTTTGGTTATTTTTTTTTTTTTTTCAGGGATTTGAACTGGGATAGGGTTAGGGGTGTACATGATGCCCAAGGGAACTGATGAACTGAGGACAACTTCCTGGAACTATTTACAAGCTTTCACACATAGCACAGTCTGAAATAGAGAGCTAGCCAGTATATCCTAATATACCACCCCAGACCCTAAATGAGCTCCTCTTCCTTCCTGAACAGGGGATCCACTTTAGGAGATGAAAAGTCCCAGGTAGGTGGCGAATTTGGTTTCCCACCAGAGTGCCACTTCCCCTATCCGCCCCGGGGGTATAGGTGTACTCACTCAGATCCTGTCTTGTACCGCTGGCGGGTTGGCTGCTGCTACCGGGCCTATCAGCTGGGCAGCTCCTTCACTGCCATATAGGTGGTCTTCACTCTGGGGTCTAGTGGAACTCTGAGCTTTTCCTCCTTTCCGGCTCCAGGTAGGCCCTATCCCATTGGGCCTCCTCTCGGCCTCCGTCTGTTAATAAGTTCTGGGAAAAAGTATTTCTATTCAGTCTATTTGCCTTTATTAAATCCAGCCCGATGTGTTCTGTATGGGTTAGGTGTGGTATGTAGGTGTCCTATTTGCTATCATATTGGTATAATTCTTCAAATCAAATTAATGACATTGGATGAAAGCTAGAACATTGGATAGGATCCTTTTGATCCTCAACGATCAAGGTAATGTGAGCCTCTTGAGCCTGGAATGCAGACTTTGGCTTTCATCCCACAGTTTGGCAGGCTGCTGGCAGTGAAGCTAAAAGGGAATCATGTGACCTCCACCTACATGCCATACTGTCATGTACCGGGGATAAATGCCCAGTGGGCATGTTGCCTAAATCATGAAAAACTGTAATTATAGTTGCATTAACTTATAATTACATATTTCTTAAGTTCATGCATTCAGTCAGTAAAATACCGTTTTTCATTACAGGTATTTTATAGTTGCATCCTATCTCCTGAAAGCCCTACTCTTGAGTGACAGCTTAGTAAACTACAGATGGTTCTATATATTTCTGTGTGTAGCAGTAAGAAAAGTAATATCATGAACTGTATTATTGGCATTTTGCATTTTGAAAACACTCAGAAAACATGTTTAAAGTGTTGCTAAACCCACAACAGTACAATCAGTCTGTAGATGCAGTAAAGCTTGCTTGTTATATTCACTGTGGAACCTAAGGGGTTAATCCTTTGCATTGTGCAAAAAAGCTGTTTGATCCTATCTTCTCTGCCCCTCCTCTTGTTTAGATGCCCACCTGCTACAGACAATCCATAGTAAAACAAGGAGAGACACACAGCGCCTCTAAGTGTAGACTGTTTAGCAGTTTAATGATTAAAACAGGAAGTTTAACAATTCACATATTGGAAACAACAAACAGGCTCATAAGGGTTAAGTGTGCACAGCGCATCTTCGCCAGACAATGGAACCACAGTGAGAGAGCATGCCGGCCGGCCGGCCGGACAGCAGGGAGCGCTGGAAAGTTGGAGGAGCGCCTGATAGTAAGACCTGGCAGGTCACTGGAAAGTACGGTTTAATTAAACTGCTAAACAGTCTACACTTAAAGGCGCTGTGTTTCTCTCCTTGTTTTTCCACTTTAGAGTTTTTGCTTCACTCTACCACAGCTTGCCCTGATATTTTAGACTGTCCACCCTCCTGTCAGCTTTTGGATCTCATACCCAACTAAAAGACTATGTAGACTGCTTATTCCATGCGCCTGTTATTCCTTTGAATCCGTAGTCACCTGTGTATGCTCAGTTTGGTGTGTATTGCTAGAGGTTTTTTTTTTTTTTTTTCTTGAGAGGGTGCATGTGATCAGCACTGTCCAGACAGAGGGTCAGGGGTTTCACATCCTCCTAGAGCAGAAAGAAAACTCCTCCTACAAGCTTTAACCTGTGCTCTGCTGAAGTCAAAAGACTGCTCTAACTGCTGATGAGAAAAAGGTATTTAGCAGTTTCTATTTACTAAAATAATTGATTTTCATGTTCTGAGTACTGTGGGAGAGCAGATATAGTGAATGCAGGGTCCTGGATTTAGTAACACTTTAAAATTAATTTTACATTTCAACTTCTGATTTTATCTGATAAAAAAAATTTCACCACCTTCTAGATATTCAGAAAAAGCACAAACAACATCTGATGGAGAAGACTGAGACTCTGATGGAGCATAGACCTCCAGGAACTACCCTGGAACCACAAAGATTCCTCATCAATGAGCGTTATGTGAAGCTGATTGTAGCCTCCACTGATCAGTTCCGGCAGCGTCCCCAGCATGAGCTAATACAGACCGGGGTAAAACATGAGGAATGCTTGAAGGAAACACAGACTAGACTGGAACATATTTCCCCCAACAAGCTGTTCCGATGGAACCTCCAGTCACAATGTGTACCACGTGCAGTAATGGTGAGCGGAGTGCCAGGAATAGGGAAGACCACACTGATGCAGAAGTTTGTCTATGACTGGGTGACTGAAAAACACTACCAGAGATTTGCCTTTGTCTTCTTCTTCAGATTCCAGGACCTTAATAGATGGGGAGAGATCAGCTTGGAGGAGATGATTCTTCAACAATATCCACATCTGGAGGGTCTGATTGGAGATATTTTACAAAATCCAGAGAGACTTCTGTTTATATTTGATGGCTTGGATGAAAGTATTCACCAAATGGATTTCAGATCAAGTAAACTGTCCAGTCCAAAGCAGAGAACACATTTTGGTGAGATTGTGGTCAGTTTGGTGAGGCAGAGTCTTCTTAAGGGTTGCTCTGTACTGATGACCAGCCGCCCAACCAGACTGGGATCAGTTAATACCGATGTTTTCCAGAGAATAGTGGAGATCATGGGATTTCTCCATGAAGACAGACGGATCTTCTTCAATAATTTCTTTGGAAATGAGGAATGGTCAGAGAAGGCTTTTCATTATGTGCAGGAGAATGACACGCTGTACACTTTCTGTTATATCCCAGCATACTGCTGGATCATCTGTACAGTGTTATCAATGTGCTTCAGAGCCCAACCAACAATCACCGATCAGCTGATGACATCATTACCCAAAACAGTGACACGACTCTTTGTGACTTTTGTCTCCAACATTCTGGCCAATCACAGCCAGATTACAGATGGTGCACACACTGCCCGGGAACTGCTGACATCTATGGGGTGGATGGCAGAACACGGAGTCATGAATCACATGATTGTATTTGATGAGCGTCACCTGGAGTCATTCAGTGTGAGAAATGATAAACATCTCTTTTCATCTTTTCTGATGGAATCTGGTCAGCCTCCTGATGTGGATTACACCTTTTTACATCTCACTCTTCAGGAGTTCTTTGCTGCTTTAGTCCATTTTATTGACTATAATGCTGACAGATTACTGGAAACACTTGGTAAGGCTGAATCTTACAAAGATGGCCGTACTGAAATATTCCTCCGTTTCCTCTGCGGTTTCTCAGACTCTTCTACTAGATCCATGTTAAAGTCTCATGTGGGAGAATTGTCTACTCAGGCTGCCAGACATGTCATCACCTGGATCCAGGAGAAAATAACAGAACATAGACCTGACACATCCATAAGAGACAAAAGAGATCTTCTTAATGTATTCTACTATCTCCATGAGAGCAGGAATAAGGCTCTGGTGTCACAATGTATTGGATCAAACAACATTGACTTTTCTGATGTCCACCTCAGCCCTCTGGACTATTCTGTGCTGTCGTTTATCCTTCAATCCGGCAGAGAGAGAGAAGTAAATCTACATTCATGTAATATTCAGAGTGAAGGATTGAGAAAACTTGTACCGGCTCTACACAACATCAAGAGTCTGAGGTAAATATTAACTATGAATAATAAAATGTTCAGAAATGTATCCAGAGAAATTATTATTATTACTGTATATTGGATTTATATATTTATATAATTCTCCCGCACTCAGAATGTCAACCTCTAAATATAGCCGCTAACACCCTACCACATACCACAATGGATAATATTGAAATATAGTAATTTGGTGCTGCGCTAGCAATCCTTTGGAATAAAAAAAAGCAGAAAAATATCACAAAGAGCATATAAATCTCAAAATTAATATAGAATACACATGAAAATAATATATATCCGTGGAACCTCCAGAGTACTAGATCTGGAGTGTTACCTATGTGCAGGTAGGTGACTAATAGATATCAAATTATATATAAAAAGATATATAGAACACATAAATGTGAAAAATCATATGACAGTGAAACCCCCAAAGCATATCTAAGGTGTAACCTAAGTACACTCTAAATTGGTGAGGGGTCAAACTTTTGGGGGTTTTTAAGTGCTTGGGTGCTATTTTGTTCTTCCTTTTTTGCACTACAACTTTATATCACTTTTGTCTTCTGTGTGATACTCTTTGTGACAGACCTCTGAGGTCTCATCAAGGAAAACCAGACCCCTGATTGTGACGGTCGCGGCGTCAGACCCCAGCCTTCTCACCAAAATCGTGACCGAAGGACTAGCCAATCTAAAACAGTGCTGTCACGTGCGTAACAATGCCACGCCCAGCTGCACCATGCACAAAGATTTTCCAGCTAATGGATCACAATCTGTGTGTCTGCAGCCGGAGAGCGATTGTTACTGGGTCAGGTTAATTAAGCAATTAACCCTTCACACTGCCACCACCTCCTTTTTGTACAGAGAAAGAGGAAACTCGGCAATATCAGCAATAACACTATGATGTTGAATAATCGTCTGTATTTCACTGTCACCACAGACAGGATATACAGAGGTTTAAACACACACGGTAGCGCTCTTCAGAGGCAGGGGTTCTTAGTTTGCATTAAAGAGCTTTAGAAACAGTTCAACACTTTCAGAAAGTAAGATTTATTACTAAAAGGTCAAAAGGGTGCAATAAAAATATTTAGAGAAAAAGATGTAACCAATATATAACAATAACACAGCAAAAGAGATAACAGAAAGGAATTTATATTGATAAAGTACTTGCCAAAAGCCTTAGTTTAAGCAGCTCCCAGTTTTCTGAGCCAAAAGGGTGCTTTATCGCCCAAAGTTATTTCCGATGTTAAAAGGGAGCTTCTTCAACTTCAACTCAACTCTGCTTTCTGCTTCAAGCATAACAGATTTTCTAGGAACTCAGCAGGGTGTCTCCTTTAAAGCAGAGAACCAATCGCCTCATTTGGGGAGGGAGGTATAGGTGGAGACCCCAGCAAGGACCAAAATCCCTCACAAGTTGATATCATGACCCATAAGTTACCCTCGGTGTGTTTAGCAGCCTTGCCACTAGTAGATTAATGTGCAGACGCATCTGCTGAACGTCTAGGTATGAAATATGTCATACCTGTTATGACGGTTAAGGAGATATAATTTTCTGCTTTCCTGGAGCTGTCAGCTAGGGGGTGCAATATATCAGGTGATTTGTATTAAAGTGAGCCATCCGAATATGTGCTCCATGTTTACAATTGTGTTCAAAATAATAGCAGTGTGTTGAAAAAAGTGAATAAAGCTCAAAATCCTTCTAATAGCTTTTGTTTCCATCCACACAAATGCATTGGGAACACGACACATTCTATTCCAAATCAAAACATGAAGAAAAATATATCAAATTTGTGGTGTTCCTCTAAAAAAAAGTGAAGAAAAGTGAATATTAGACGGTTCAAAAAAATAGCAGTGTTTGTATTCTTCTTTACAAACTCAAACATTCACTATATAAACTGAGAAATGTTTGAAGATTTTGCTTTCCTTTGAATGACTTCATGAATATTTGGTTGTAGTCGCACTGTTTCTGAGAACTGCTGTACATCTGTGTTGCATGGAGTCACCCAACTTCTGGCCCCTGTGAACAGGTATTCCAGCCCAGGATGATTGGACGACATTCCACAGTTCTTCTCTATTTCTTGGTTTTGTCTCAGAAATTGCATTTTTGATGTCACCCCACAAGTTTTCTATTGGATTAAGATCCGGGGATTGGGCTGGCCACTCCATAACGTCCATCTTGTTGGTCTGGAACCAAGATGTTGCACGTTTACTGGTGTGTTTGGGGTCGTTGTCTTGTTGGAACACCCATTTCAAGGGCATTTCCTCTTCAGCATAAGGCAGCATGACCTCTTCAAGTATTCTGATGTATTCAAACTGATCCATGATCCCTGGTATGCGATAAATAGGCCCAACACCGTAGTATGAGAAACATCCCCATATCATGATGCTTGCGCCACCATGCTTCACGGTCTTCACAGTGTACTGTGGCTTGAATTCAGTGTTTGGGGGCCGTCTGACAAACTGTCTCCGCCCACTAGACCCAAAAAGAACAATCGTACTTTCATCAGTCCACAAAATG
Source organism: Staurois parvus (assembly GCF_062004578.1). Lineage (NCBI taxonomy): Eukaryota > Metazoa > Chordata > Amphibia > Anura > Ranidae > Staurois > Staurois parvus. The sequence continues at coordinate 260,823 of NW_028318938.1, forward strand.
TTGCGCCATTTCTCTTTAGGCCAGTCAATGTGCTCTTTGGCAAATTGTAACCTCTTCAGCACGTCTTTTTTTCAACAGTGGGACTTTGCGGGGACTTCTTGCAGATAGATTGGCTTCACATAGGTGTCTTCTAATTGTAACAGTACTAACAGGTAACTTTAGACTTTCTTTGATCTTCCTGGAGCTGATTGTTGGCTGAGTCCTTGTCATTTTGGCTATTCTTCTATCCATTTGAATGGTAGTTTTTCGCTTTCTTCCACGCCTTTCAGGTTTTGGTTGCCATTTTAAAGCATTTGCGATCATTTTAGCTGAGCAGCCTATCATTTTCTGCACTTCTTTATATGTTTTCCCCTCACCAATCAACTTTTTAATCAAGGTACGCTGTTCTTCTGAACAATGTCTGGAACGACCCATTTTCCTCAGAATTTTTGAGAGAACTGCACTGTAACCAGCATGTACAACATTTGCTGCCTGCCTTCCTTAAATAAGGGCAATAATTGCCACCTGTTTATCAAAGAATGACTGACCTCACTAATAGAACTCCACACTGCTATTATTTTGAACCTGCCTCTTTCAATTAATGATTCAATTACACAGAATCAGCAGCATGCATGTCATGACTGTTGGGTCTGTTGGATTTCTATTACTCTACTACACCTGCTAGTAAATTATTTGCCATGTAGAAATATCATTTCTACCAAAAACAGTGATTGATCAGGTTAGTGATGTCTGACTGCTATTATTTTGAACACAACTGTATTTCCTATTTGGAGATATAAAATTATATGGAAAACTGGGTTTTAAAATGTAAGTCTGTTTCACAGCTAGCTGGAATGTCTTTGAACTCAGTGAAGGCTTGGTTTATGGCTTTACGATCCCTTTCCAAGCAAGAGTTTCGCAGACATATGGGGGCCAGGCTAATTGGGGTTTATAGCCATGAGCTCCCCCTCTGGGCCTTGATGCCTTTTTGAACTCCGCAATCAGGGACCACGTGTCACTCCACAGAGAGGGAGGGGGGATGAGGGAAGCGGATTTGGGAGTAGAGAGAGATACAAGATGGAGGGTTTGGAGCAAAATGGATGACCGCATCCATCTCTGTGTGCACGATTGCTACACATTGCCCCTCAGGTGGTTGCATGGGAGGGAACTGCAATTTCCCTCCTGACACAACCGACTCCTGTCGCTGGTTTGCCTGACCAGGGCGTAGACCCATTGTACCCAGAGGTTCACCTTGGGGTGATCTGGTACCACTGCACTGCGGCAGAACCAGGTTCCTTCTGAGAAGGGTGCTATTCTCCCCAGCAACACTGTTGTGCCAACCAAGTGAGTTGTCAGGGGTGAGCACCAGTCGGCTGTGACTATCCGGATATCGTGGCAACTGCCGTGATTCCCACCTACTCACAAAACACTTCTGTTCAGGGGTGTCATATGCTAACATATTGAGATATAGCTTCTTGTTGAGGTAGAGAATGAGACTTCCCTCTCCCATCTCCTTTCTCAGGCCCAGGACTACATCTGACCTGAAGGTAGTGGCGCCTGTGTGTACCGGAATCGGACAGGCGAATTCTGGAACTCGCCTCCCAGATGTGTCCACAGGTACCTTCGTCCAAGATGAACAGTCCTCTTTACCTGCTAGCATCCAGGACACAATCTCCATCAGTTTTCTGTCTGTTAGGTCAGTCACAGGTTCAGCTGAGCCATGATAGTTGCACCCAGGCGTCTTACCATAGCCAGCTGCATCCAAGACTGACGTAACCTGCTTTCTGGCCTGGGGAGTAGGCTAGGCCAGAACTGCCTCAGTCTCCCCATTCCCAGACCTCTGGGGGTCTCTTCCTACCGGTGGTTCCCAAGGCTGAACCACTGACATGCCCCTCTGACAGTTACCATTCTCGACTGTCAGACTAGGCACGGGCAGTTTGTTCCTGACTGGTGACGGGCCCAAGTTGCTCTTCCCAGACAGGGCCAAACACTACAAGGCCCCTAAAGTGGGCAACTGCACACATTTCCACTCAGCATTGTAGGTCATTCCTGACCCCTGGGGAGGTGGTTGGTGCGTTCTCCACCTCAACTAGCTTTTTCGTGAATTTAGGCAAGCCACATGGGGTGGTGAAGGCTGACTTGTCCTGAGCCTCCTGGGTTAGAAATGGTGGCCCATACCCTCTGCTCAGGTCCATGATGGTTAGACAGTGAGCACCTGCCGGATGCGTCATTTCCTCATGGCTCCTGGGCATGGGGTAGGCCACAACCACAGGGCTGGCGCTCAGTTTTCAGGTCTCATAAAGCCTGGTCATCTGATCCTGTTTGGGGACCAAGACTACCGGTGATGCCCAGACCCTGCGGGATCCCTGGATCCCTGATGGTGATACTCCCTCGGTCTCTTTGGCCCGTTCAGTCTGCACCTCCTGTGAGGTGAGGTGGGCCGAAGGCATGAGGGAAGGATACACCCTGCCGTCCAACGCATGAACAGCACGGTGAGCTCTCCCCGGGTTTCCCTGAACCCAGACACCATCTATTATAGGCCTTGCCAGCAGCTTCTGTACCTGAATAGAAAGGAGAGGTAATTGGAGCTGAAGTCCGCAGATCTCTCTCTGAGAGCCGGCTATCAACTCCAAACAGGCCCCTCACACTTCCAATCCAGGTATGCTGTCACAACCTCTGACATATGTTTGTGTGCACGATTGCTACACTGATGTCTCACCTGCCCTTGATTGAAGCTAATGGAGTGCAGATCACCAGAAACTGGAAGTGACATTATATGCATCGCTTACAATTACTTAGCAGCCAGTGAATGGATGTCTCCCTCCTTTCCTTGTCCGATGCCCTCAGATAGGACAACAGAGCCTGGAAAACATGGTACATACAGGGCCACAGTTCTGGGGGTCACAAAAAGCAAGCTGTACAGCTGCCTGATCACTTTTTATTGGAAAGTTGGTTTGTAGAGTAAACACAATATACAGTGATATGAGTTTTAACAACACACACACTGGACTGGTGTCTTTATTCAACCTTACCAACTACACTATATTTCCAAAAGTATTGGGCCGCTGGCCTTTACAGGCACATGAACCTTAATGGCATCCCAGTCTTAGTCCGTAGGGTTCAATATTGAGTTGGCCCCGCCCTTTCCAGCTATAACAGCTTCAACTCTTCTGGGAAGGCCGTTCACAAGGTTTAGGAGGGTGTCTATGGGAAGGTTTGACCATTCTTCCAGAAGCACATTTGTCAGGTCAGGCAATGATGTCGGACGAAAAGGCCAGGCTCGCAGTCTCCGCTCTAATTCATCCCAAAGGTGTTCTGTCAGGTTGAGGTCAGGACTCTGTGCAGGCCAATCAAGCTCCTCCACCCCAAACTTGCTCATTCATGGCTTTCTGGGCCTTGCTTTGTGCACTGGTGCACAGTCATGTTAGCAGGAAGGATCCATTCCCAAACTCTTCCCACAAAGTTGGGAGTATGAAATTGTCCAAAATGTCTTGGTATGCTGATGCCTTAAGAGTTCCCTTCACTGGAACTAGGGGCCGATCCCAACCCCTGAAAAACAACCCCACACCATAATCCCTCCTCCACCAAACTTTACACTTGGCACAATGCAGTCAGGCAAGTACCATTTTCCTAGCAACCACCAAACCCAGACACGTCCATCGGACTGCCAGACAGAGAAGCATGATTGGTCACTCCAGAGATCACGTTTCCACAGCTCTAGAGTCCAGTGGCGGCGTGCTTTACACCACGGTATCCGATGCTTTGCATTGCACTTGGTGATGGAAGGCTTGGATGCAGCTGCTCGGACATGGAAAGCCATTCCATGAAGCTCACTGTTGTTGGGCTCATCTGAAGGCCACAGCAAGTTTGGAGGTCTTTAGCTATTGACTCTGCAGACAGTTGGTGACTTCTGCGCAATGTGCGCTTCAGCATGCGCTGACCCCGCTCTGTCATGTGACGTGGCCTACCACTTGGTGGCCGAGTTGCTGTTGTTCCCAGTTGCTTCTACTTTGTTATAATCCCACTAACAGTTGAGCGTGGAATATTTAGTAGCCAGGAAATGTCACGGATGGACTTATATTGCACAGGAGCCCACCTATCTCGGGACCACGCTTGGAGTCACTGAGCTCCTGGGAGTGACCCATTCTTTCACAAATGTTTGTAGAAACAGTCCGTATGCCTAGGGGCTTGATTTTATACACCTGTGGCCTTGGAGGTGTACCCAATTATTGGGAGGGGTGTCCTCCAATGTAGTGTATGTGCGTATATATATATATATATATATATATATATATATACATACACACACACAGTACATTCACATCAGTCCCTGCCCCCATGGAGTTTAAAATTTAAGATCCCTAAATCACATTCATACATATACTGGTGCAGTACCCTCCTAGATATCCTAGATAGCTAGGGGGAGCTAGAGTCCTGATTTATAGAGAGGAGGGCTGAGTAGCAGCCTGGGTGCAATAATCAGGAAGTCCAATAGTGGTCAGGAATGGAGAGGCTCTACAGGCCAGTCCCTCTGGAATTTCCCCCTGCTCTAGAGCTTTGAAGGAAGGCCTAGAGTCAGTAGGTGGATCTGAGGAGTGGCTGGCTTGTACTCTTGAGGGATCCAAGCCAATCCTCAATCCAAGTATACCACATCCACAGCCACTCCCTTGTCTAAGGTTTTGCTCACTTCCTCATAAAAAGAAATCAGATTGTCTTACAACTTCTGTCTTTCATGAATCCATGCTGTCTGTTGCTTAAAAGGTTTTTTTTTCCCTGCAAGAACTCATCTATGTGTTTTTTTTTTTAAAACCCTGCTACAAGTGGATACAGGATGTTCCAACAAACACATTCTGGTGTGGCCTGCAGAACAGTGGCATTCACACTCTGTAGAGCAGCCCGTGGATCTTGTATGCTGAACTGCAAAACCTTGCTAAGGAAAAGTGTAGTAAAGAACTACATTTCCCAGAGGAGCTTGCGTGTGGGCGGGGCAGTATATATATGAAAGCCTGCAAGATGAGATAAAAAGTGAGAGGGGAGAGATCTGGAGAGAGGAGTGTATTGACTGTGGGAGGACCGGACCAGGCCGGGGAAAGAGAAAAAGACAGGAGACAAGGAGGGTCTGCTGATCACTGACCTTGCCACATCAGGAGAAAGCTAATCAGCTAGCCAGTGACCAGAACGAATGCTGCAGGCAGGACCGGAGAGTGTGTGGAGGCCTTGTCGAAGGAGAGAGAAAAACCACCAAAATTCACCAAAAGCCATCCCATCATTATCCAGAACAGGGAACACTGACACCTGCTCCACCTCTTCCATTTTCCTGCACACAGTTGCGGAAATTGCACATAGTTATTAGAAGTTGCGGCCTAGTTCCTTTAGCCACTATCATCTGATTACACTTAGCACAGCCTTGCCATCAAAACTGATAGCAGGACAGTCGGTCCACAGGCCAAACCACCGCTGTGTCACCATCATCATCAATTCACTCTGCTAAGGAGGCTATTTCCCTATTGCTCCAAAAATCTTGTAGCCTAAAGAAAAGTTGCAAACAATCACTTTTACCAGATTCACAAAAAAAATTTTGCGCTAGTAAATAAATATAAATATATAAATAATCATCAAATCATAAGTCCAGCAAAAAATATCACAAAAAATATATATATAATAAAAAACTTTAAAGTGCAAAAAAAAAAAAAACTTTTGTGCAAAAAAATGTCTTAAATATGAAAAAATTCCACCAAAAACCTTGATAATAGCAGATCATCCATAAAAGAATCTTCAGAAACGGAAACTTTGCAACACATCGATCTTCATCGATCGAAATAACAGGATGAAAAACCTTGTATTTAATTGGAAATCCACTTCTCCAATAGATAAAGAACCACCTTCAAACGTATCCATGAGGGGAAATGCCAAGCACTCGGGAGAAACAGAAAGACTTCATGGTGCAATATTATAAAAACCAATTCCTTTATTAGGTACTCATTGCACTTGCTCAAGAGGTGTCCCAGCCGACACCAGCATCAACAGCATAACAGCAAACACATAAACGAGCCTGGTTACTCAGCACATGCGCAGTAGCTGGTAGCTAAAAACGTAATAACGTCACATCAATCAAGCTCCGCCCTACGCGTTTCGTCATCGACGGCCTCACGGAGCGGAACGTGAGGACGTCGATGACGAAACGCGTAGGGCGGAGCTTGATTGATGTGACGTTATTACGTTTTTGGCTACCAGCTACTGCGCATGTGCTGAGTAACCAGGCTCGTTTATGTGTTTGCTGTTATGCTGTTGATGCTGGTGTCGGCTGGGACACCTCTTGAGTAAGTGCAATGAGTACCTAATAAAGGAATTGGTTTTTATAATATTGCACCATGAAGTCTTTCTGTTTCTCCCGAGTGCTTGGCATTTCCCCTCATGGATACGTTTGAAGGTGGTTCTTTATCTATTGGAGAAGTGGATTTCCAATTAAATACAAGGTTTTTCATCCTGTTATTTCGATCGACGAGGATCGATGTGTTGCAAAGTTTCCGTTTCTGAAGATTCATTTATGGATGATCTGCTATTATCAAGGTTTTTGGTGGAATTTTTTCATATTTAAGACATTTTTTTGCACAAAAGTTTTTTTTTTTTTTGCACTTTAAAGTTTTTTATTATATATATATTTTTTGTGATATTTTTTGCTGGACTTATGATTTGATGATTATTTATATATTTATATTTATTTACTAGCGCAAAATTTTTTTTGTGAGTCTGTACACTTTATATATGGTGAATTTTTGCAGCTGGTACACTATTAGTGAGATATAATTTTGACCATAGGCGCTATTATTAATTTTTCTTACTTTTACCAGATTGGCCACTTCTTGCTTTATACTCGGAAGTGACTAGTGCCCTAAAAGAACATTATATTTGTAAAATTACTGCTTGCAGGGGGAGTGTTATTACACTGTTCCTCAGAGAGTTACAGTCCACACTTCTCTTCACAGTGCACAAACTGGGCCCCATCACGTGCGTAGAAGACTCTTCATTGCCTTTAAAGAACAATGATTGTTTTGGGGTAAAGAGCTCTTTTCCTTATTTAAGGCTATCTCCTTGCCATCAGGTCCTGAGGGCCCAAAGTGAGCTAGTCTACCTGTATGATAGTCCTAGCTGCTCACTGGTGACTGTAAGACCACCACAGGTTTAAGGTATTGGGTTAGTTTCTGAAAACTAGTGGGTTAGTTTTCCTTAAGTTCAAATCAACACAAGTAATAATTAATTTTACACATTCTAATTCTGTTTATGCTGTGTAACCAAGCCATATTGAAATTTGCTATAAACCTCTTACTAGTTTACTTCAGTCGGTGTGAGTATTTTCTGGTGGTGATTTATTTCAGTTAAGAGTGTACTGCGATGTCAGCGGGGGTTGGGCTTTCAGAGTGGGGTCCAGATCCACAGGGACCCCTAAAACAATTCAGCAACTCCTAAGGGGGTAGTGCTACATGTGGGGGATTGTCCAGGATTTCCCTGTCCAGAGAGTCTGTGAACCTGTCACGTACCTGATAGAAGTCTGAATTGACGAGGTCAGCCTCTCTTGTATCTCCAACCCAGGCCACACTGAAGGTGAAACAGATGGTGCCGAGGGACAGGAGGAACACGAGTGCCTGTGGATATTGGTTGTGGAACTTGCGGCTGGATGGGCATCCAGTTGATGCCGGGACAGCCAGCTGAGGTTAAAGACGTGCTCCACTGGAACTGCAAGATCTGTGTACGTGGCTTGCCGGAACCTCTGATAAGCGTGAGCCGGAACACACCGTGACAACCGTAGCTGATGTAATGACAGACAGGACAGGCACTCGGCAGGACTGTAGAGCCAAAATTGGAGCCAGAAGCGTAGTCAGAGTAATAGACAGGGTCAGGAACGAGCAGGCGATGCGGTACCGGAACATCAGACAGAGACGTGGTCAGGAGGAAGCCAGGATCAGAAACCGATGAGCAGAAGCTTAAACAGGATCCAAGAGCAGGTCAATGGCAAGCCGGGTCAGTAACTGATACACACTGGATACAGCAGGAAACAAAAAGTTAGCTTAAGACCAGTCAGCACTGACAGAGTAGGAGCCTCCTTTAAATAGTCTGTCTGGTGACAGAAACAGTGCGCACGCTCCCGCGCGTTCTTGCGCGCATGCTTGAGCCTATGCTCATTTCTATGCCAGTTGCCGTACAGGAATTCCCTTACAGAACCCCAGGAAGAAAGAATGGAACCCACACAGATCACTGCCTGGTGCCAAGAGGAGAATGCCAGAATGGTGTGTGGTGCTGAGCCTCCCTGGAGATGACTGGACTGAAGAGCGGGTCGAGCAGATGCTGACAGCCTGCATCCCTGATCAGGGTGTGGGAATCCTCGACATCAGAAGTTTTCCAAATGTTCTGAATGTTTTGATACTGACAGAATGGAAAAAAGGAATTTTTCCTCTACTAAAATGAGATGGTGCCAGGTGTTTCGACCAGTCCACCCTGATGGCAGCACAGAGAGTTCAAGGAAAGGAACCCCGGAACCCAAGCCATCCACCCCAGCAGACATAGTGGGAGGCATACCTACTACTTCACTGGTGGTGTCAGCAGGAGTTGTGTGTATCGTGTGTGGATTGTGTGCACAGTGTTTGCGCAGTGTGCATGTATCATATGTGTGTATCATGTATGTGTGTATTGTGCACATGCAGCCCCTCTTCTGGGTGCCTGTACTGGAGAGCAGAAGTGAGTGCCCTCTCATCCTGCATGGATCCTGGCTTAGAAGAGGAGACCTGCCTTGTAGTGGAGGTGTGCTGTGCAGTGTACTGGGATGTCCAGGATGGCATAGCTGTGGATGGAGAATTTGATCCCTCTATGACAGGTGATGGGGTTGGGTGGGGTCCCTGCCCCCACATCTCATTATACTCCTGTCATTATTTGTAGTATGTTGCAGTTGCACAGACCTGCTCAGTACTGCTCACCGCACGATGGCCAGGAACAAGCTGCTGCCTCCACTTCAAGAGATAATGGCCTCCCCCACCTCCCATTTTCCCCCAACTCTGTCCGAGGAGCTGCCTGTGTCACCGGCAAGAATTGCTCTGAATGGTGAGAGTAATGTGCTGCCCTTGGGTCTCTGCAGCCGATGCAATGTCACCCGGGCGCTGGCCAGGGACTCATTTTTGCGCGCCAGTAAATATTGTGCATAGGGCGACTGCGTCAGCTGCTCCCCCCTCATGCTACGCCACTGGCAATAAGAGCCTCATATGAGCTTCCTGTCACAACTATCCACTATTCAGTGTCAGGAATCCTCCATTACTACACATCATATCAGGGGATCCCCCCATTACTACACATCTACTATTCAGTGTCAGGTGGTCTCCCCATTACTACACCCACTATTCAGTGTCAGGAATCCCCCCATTACTATATATCTACTATTCAGTGTCAGGGATCCCCCATTACTACACATCTACTATTCAGTGTCAGGGGATCCCCCATTACTACACATCTACTATTCAGTGTCAGGGGGTCTCCCCATGACTTCCTATGAGTACAGAGCTCTGATCAGCAGAGATAAATAGAATATCAGATACAATCCTCCCGTCCAATCACTAGCAATGCTGATTCCGGCCTCACACTGTCTGCTGATCCCATTCATGCTCCATACACAAGGAGATGATAGCACAATACGAGTCATGTCAGTGGTATTCTGTGCTCATCCTGTGTATGGAGATATCACCGTCTCTACACATGGAGGACAATATTGGGGGGTCTACTCCATTATAACATTTGTCTTATAAAATTCTATTTCCTGGAGATTTATAAAGTGATGGAATATAAATGATTCCAATAAAGAGAAATGAGTTCCATCCATGTAGAGAATTGTTCCATTCATTCCTGAGGGGGGGTAATTTCCATCTGGTAACATTTTTCTGTTCTACAGATTGTCCATTAATCACCTGACAGACAGTTCCTGCCCCCACCTGGCATTTGGAATAAGAAATAACCCAACACTGAGGACACTGATCCTGTCTGGGAACAATCTGGAGGGTCCTCATTTCAGGGATCTGATGGCGGCTCTGACAACAAGCCGGATAGAGGGATTACAGTGAGTATAACAGGACTGACTGAGACCATCATATTCTGGGACAGATCCAACTATAAAACAATTCTGATATTGTAAACATAATTGATCTAAGTTTTGGAATCCCTAAGCAGCCAATACATGACTGTTGTCTAAATCTTAAAATCTTATTTAACTCTGTTATGAGCTGTAAAAAAAGTATTTTTGTAAAACTGTTATACATTTACAAATTACATTTAGTCTGGTATTTATGAAAATATATAAAATTATATGCGGACATACGTACAGGAATCTAATCCTAATACAGAAATCAGCCAAAGCCTCATACAGAGCTGTTTTGTCTGACACAACCATCCCCTATTCAATGTCAGGGGATCCCCCCATTACTACACATCTACTATTCAGTATCAGGGGTTCCCCATTACTACACATCTACTATTCAGTGTCAGGGATCCACCATTACTACACATCTACTATTCAGTGTCAGGGATCCACCATTACTACACATCTACTATTCAGTGTCAGGGATCCACCATTACTACACATCTACTATTCAGTGTCAGGGATCCCCCCATTACTACACATCTACTATTCAGTGTCAGGGATCCACCATTACTACACATCTACTATTCAGTGTCAGGGATCCACCATTACTACACATCTACTATTCAGTGTCAGGGGGTCCCATCATTACTAAACATCTACTATTCAGTGTCAGGGGATCCCCCCATTACTACACATCTAGTATTCAGTGTCAGGAGATCCCCCATTACTACAGATCTACTATTCAGTGTCAGGAGATCCCCCATTACTACACATCTACTATTCAGTGTCAGGAGATCCACCATTACTACACATCTACTATTCAGTGTCAGGAGATCCACCATTACTACACATCTACTATTCAGTGTCAGGGGATCCCCTCATTACTAAAAATCTACTATTCAGTGTCAGGGGGTCCCCCCATTACTACACATCTACAATTTTAGTGTCAGGGTGTCACGTACCTGGTTGGGGAGCCTGACGTGGAGAGAGGGTGTCCTCTTGCGGCTCCCGGTCGGAGCCCCTGATAGTGGGAATAGAGGGTGCAGAACCAGGAGTGGCACGAGTGCCGAGTGGATCTGGCGGCAGGTAGCTGGAGACCCAGGAGATCCGGATGCAGGCCAGGTGCGGGTGCAGGAACGTAGGTGCAGCAGCAGGCAGGTATGGCGGCAATCAGGATGCAGACTGGGACCGGACACCGGAGAGTGGATGCAGTGGCAGGCAGGTATGGCGGTGACCAGGATGCAGGCCAGGTGGAAGACCGTGGGTACAGCGGCAGGTAAATATGGCAGCCATCAGGATGTGAGCCAGGTGCAGGTAAGTGGATATAGAAGAGTCAGACAAGCCGGGTCAGTATTAAGCAGGCGGAGTTCAGAGGCGGCTATCACTAGCAGGGTCAGATCAGAATACAACAGGATCAGGTAATAGTGCAGAAACGTTGTAGACCAAAAGGCATTGATTTTACTGTTCTGCAGGTTTAAATAGCCTGCCCCGTGTGACGTGTACACTTACTGCGCATGTGCAGGCGCACGCTCCTGCGCACCGCCACGGCCCGAGGGGATCCGTCGCACGGCTGCATGGCAACAGGATCCCTGACACAGGGGATCCCCCATTACTCCACATGTACTTTTCAGTGTCAGGGGATCACCCATTACTACACATCTACTATTCAGTGTCAGGGAATCCCACATTAATACACATCTACTATTCAGTGTCAGGGGATCCCCCATTACTACACATCTACTATTCAGTGTCAGGAGATCCCCCATTACTACACATCTACTATTCAGTGTCAGGGGGTCTCCCCATTACTCCCTATGAGTATAGAGCTCTGATCAGCAGAGATAAATAGAATATCAGATAAAAATTCATTATCTTCTGGTAACATTCTTCTCTTCTTCTACAGATTGTCCTATGATCACCTGACAGACAGTTCCTGCCCCCACCTGGCATCTGGAATAAGAAATAACCCGACACTGAGGACACTGCACCTGTCTGGGAACAATCTGGAGGGTCCTCATTTTTGGGATCTGATGGCGGCTCTGACAACAAGCCGGATAAAGGAATTACGGTGAGTATAACAGGACTGACTGAGACAATCATATTCTGGGACAGATTAACATTCAATTGTCTAAATCTTCGGATCTTCTCTAACTCCGTTATCAGCAATAAATTAGACTGTCACGTTGTGCCTTCACCTTCCCCCCTCACCGCGTCCTCATCCTGCACACAGCCTCTGAAGATAGGCTGTGCAGGATGAGGGGAGGGGACCCCTGCGGTGAGGATCACAGCTCATCCGGCAATCTAGGCGGCGGAGCTGTGAACCCCCCCACCAGGAGACCCCAGCAGCAGACCGCCGAGATGTCTCCGCGCGCCCCGGTGGACGCAGCACGGGCACAGCTGGCTTCCCGTGCTCTGCGCCCACTGGTGACAAAGGCCGCGCTCACAAGAAGCGCGGCCAGAGTCAAGGTGGCGTGCTTCATTGCCCCGGCAAAGCGGTGCTGGGCCAGCCATTGCTGGGGCAACCCGGAAGCGTCCGGGGCAGTTTAAAAGGCCGGCGCGGGAGCCGGCCGGTCTCTTCCTCCTGCGTTGTATGGCTGCTCCCTCTCGGCCCGCCGCCACCGCTGTTGTGGGAGGTCCGGGTGGGGACCGGGCCTCCGCAGCCATCGCCGCTGAGCACTCTGCAGGAGCCCCCTCCTAAAAGGTCAGATCCCACAGCCAGGACTCCTGCTGCTGTTCCTGGCAAGCTGGCCGCTGCGATGTCACCTGCCTGCTAATCGCTGCTCTCCCTGGAAAAGCTGGCCGCTGTGAAGGCCCCTGCCTGCTAATCACTGCTGTCCCTGGAAAAGCTAGCCGCTGTGAGGGCCCCTGCCTAATTGCTGCTGTCCCTGGAAAAGCTGGCTGCTGTGAGGGCCCCTGCCTGCTAATCGCTGCTGTCCCGGAAAAGCCGGCCGCTGTGAGGGCCGCTGTCCGTTGCTGAGGGTCCCTGGGAAGCCGCCCTGTCTGCTGACCACTTTGTCCCTGGAAGCTGCCTGCTGCCAAGCGTCCGCAAGCCACCTTCCTCCCTGGAAGCCGCCTGCTGCTGAGCATCTGCAAGACGCCTATCGTGAATGTCCCTAGAAGCCATGAACTGTCCCTAGTGTGCGCACAGACCATCCTTGTCATGAACTGTCCCTAGTGTGCGCACAGACCACCCTTGTCATGCACTGTCCCTAGTGTGCGCACAGACCACCCTTGTCATGCACTGTCCCTATTGTGCGCACAGACCACCCTTGTCATGAACTGTCCCTATTGCGTGCTCAGACTACCCTTGTTTGAACTGCCCCATGGCGTGCCCGGGGTATAGCTACCTGGACTGCCCCCTTGAGTGCGTGAGCCATCGCTACCTGCTGAGTCCCCGTGAGCCTGATGTCCCTAGAAAGCCTGGTGGAAGCTGTGCTGAGGTCAGCCCCCCTAGTCAAGGTCCTGCTGAGTCCCCGTGAGCCTGTTGTCCCTAGAAAGCTGTGTGGGAGCTACGCTGAGGCCAGCCCCACAGTCAGAGTCCCACTGAGTCCCCGTGAGCCTGATGTTGTCCCTATCAAGCTGTGTGGGAGCTGCTGAGACCAGACTCCACAGCCAAGTTCCTTCTGAGTCCCCGTGAGCCTGATGTTGTCCCTAGTAAGCTGTGTGGGAGCTGTGTTGAGACTAGACTCCACAGCCAAGGTCCCGCTGAGTCCCCTTGAGCCTGATGTTGTCTCTAGAAAGCTGTGTGGGTGTTGTGCTAAGGTCAGACCCTATCGCCAAGGTCCCATTGAGTCCCCGTGAGCCCGCTTTCCGTGGGTGTCCCTACAGGCCACATGTCGCGGAGTGCCATGAACTGTCCTGATTGTCTTTCATAGTTCAATAAAGCTTTGTGTGTTCCCCATCTTCTTTGTGTGTTCTGTCCTGCCTACGCTTCCGTCACATAGACTTTTTCTACAGCTGACAATAAGTGGATCAAATATGGACAGGTTTAGTAAGGACCAGCCGAGATCTGACCCATCTATGGGCAGGCTGGTTGTACTGAAGTTGATCTGTCAATCACATTCAGTACAACCGTCCTCTGGGACTTTTTGCATTCGATCACTGCTGGAGGTCTATAGCAGCTAACAGTGATCAGTGTTCTGCTGGCAGGGAAGGCTTCCTGTTGGCAGAATACAGTTGTGCGGCAGGAGTGATTCCCCCATCCATTCTGACTGTGTTGATGGGGGGATTGAGCAATTGTCTTTCTTTCCACCCGTAGTGGAAGGAAAGAATTTTGTATAGTCTGTAGCTTACTTAAAGCTCCCCACACACAGTACAATCTGATCTTACAATCTTCTTTACCTCCATTGCCTAATTGGATACAAACTGACTGGATACATTGGGTAGGTCCTCATATGATATAAAGTTGTACAAACAGCATAATATCAGATGGTAACATGGTGACCCTATAGACTATAAAATGTAAATATTAACCATTTCAATACCGGGCAATTTTCACCCTTCCTGCCCAGGCCATGTTTCAGGTTTCAGCGCTCTCACACTTTGAATGACAATTGCGCGGTCATACAGCATTGTACCCAAACTAAAATTGTATTATTTTCTTCGCACAAATAGAGCTTTCTTTTGGTGGTATTTAATCTCTGCCGGGGTTTTTATTTTTTGCTAAATTATCAAAAAAAGACCGAAAATTTTGAAAAAAAAACACGTTTTTCTTTGTTTCTGTTATAAAAGTTTGCAAATAAATAATTGTTCTTCATGAATTTAGGCCGAGATGTCTTCTGCTACATGTCTTTGGTGAAAATAACCCAAATTAGGATGTATTTTTTAGTTTGTAGGAAAGTTATAGAGTTCACAAACTATGGTATAGATCTGAATATTGATCAATCCTGAAGTACTGACGGCCAATCTAATTTCTTGAGGTCCAAGAATGTCAGAACAGTACAGATATCCCCCCAAATGTCAGGACAGTACAGATATCCCCCCAAATGTCAGGACAGTACAGATATCCCCCCAAATGTCAGGACAGTACAGATATCCCCCAAATGTCAGAACAGTACAGATATCCCCCAAATGTCAGGACAGTACAGATATCCCTCCAAATGTCAGGACAGTACAGATATCCCCCAAATGTCAGGACAGTACAGATATCCCCCCAAATGTCAGGACAGTACAGATATCCCCCAAATGTCAGGACAGTACAGATATCCCTCCAAATGTCAGGACAGTACAGATATCCCCCAAATGTCAGGACAGTACAGATATCCCCCAAATGTCAGAACAGTACAGATATCCCCCAAATGTCAGGACAGTACAGATATCCCCCCAAATGTCAGGACAGTACAGATATCCCCCCAAATGTCAGGACAGTACAGATATCCCCCAAATGTCAGAACAGTACAGATATCCCCCAAATGTCAGGACAGTACAGATATCCCCCCAAATGTCAGGACAGTACAGATATCCCCCAAATGTCAGAATAGTACAGATATCCCCCAAATGTCAGAACAGTACAGATATCCCCCAAATGTCAGGACAGTACAGATATCCCTCCAAATGTCAGGACAGTACAGATATCCCCCAAATGTCAGAACAGTACAGATATCCCCCAAATGTCAGAACGGTACAGATATCCCCCAAATGACCCCTTTTTGCAAAGTAGACAGTCCAACGTATTTCATAAGAGGCATGGCGAGTTTTTTGAAGTTGTATATTTTTTTGTCATAATTTTTCAGAAAATGAAAAAATGCAAAAAAGTATTTTCACTATTTTTTTTTTACATACTGTCACCAGTGCAGTACAGCGTCTTCATATAACTGGCATGGCGGTGATCAGGGACACTGACTGGTGACAGTATGGAAAAAAAAATATATTTTTTTTATTTTTAATTTTTTATTACATTTTTTTTCATATTTCACTATGTCCAAAGTAGTATAATGTTTTTTTTTTGTTTTTTACAAAATTTACTTATAGCAAGAATTACTTTGCTATAAGCAAGCATTTACCTGAATGACATCGATTCATTCAGGGTTTTTTTTTTTTTGTGCTTAGCTGTGATTTGGCCACAGCTAATCACATGACATGTGCATGTGATTAGCTGTGACCATTCACAGCTAGACAGTAGTATACAATGGATGGCATCAATGAAGCCATCCATTGTATACAACTGTCATGTGATTGGTCACAGCAGGTCACATGGTACCGGCGACGGGGCCGATACTCAGATCTGTCATCGAACATGTCCGAGGTACACGTCCGGTGACAGATCGCGCCAGTGCACATGTGCGGGAGGACGCCATGTGGCGCCCAACCCGGAAATCCAATACATTTTGCCGTCCGCCTTTTGGCTATTGGCCGGGCATGTATTGGTTAAAGTGTTACTAAACCCACAACAGTACAATCAGTCTGTAGATGCAGTAAAGCATGATTGTTATACTCACTGTGGAACCTAAGGGGTTAATCCTCTGCATTGTGTAAAAAGATTGATCCTTTCTGCTCTGTTCCTCCCCTTTTTCAAGCAACTACCTCTTATCTTCTGATAAGACAGACTGAACCATAGGCATTTTGCACATGGTCAGTTTAGTGTGTATTGCTAGAGAGGTTTTTTTTTTTTGGGAAGGTGCATGTGATCAGCACTGGGCCAATCAGCACTGTCCAGACCGAGATCAAGGGTTCTGCATCCTCCTAGAGCAGAAGGAAAACTCCTCCTACAAGCTTTAACCAGTGCTCTGCTGGACATTGATAGAAGTCAAAAGACTGCTATATACTGCTGATGAGAAAAGGTATTTAGCAGTTTATATTACTAAAATCATT
This sequence comes from Staurois parvus, assembly GCF_062004578.1. Lineage (NCBI taxonomy): Eukaryota > Metazoa > Chordata > Amphibia > Anura > Ranidae > Staurois > Staurois parvus. Next base: position 277,729 of record NW_028318938.1, read on the forward strand.
GCATTTCCATGTTGTGTGTACTGGGGGAGACCAGATATGGTGAATGCAGGGTCCGGGGAGACCGGATATAATGAATGCGGGGTCCGGAGAGAGGGGATAAAGTGAATGTTGGGTCCGGGGAAGAGTGGATATAGTGAAAGCCAGGTCTGGGGAGAGCAAATATAGTGAATGTTGGGTCCGGGGAGAGTGGATATAGTGAATGCGGGGTCCGTGGAGAGCGGATATGGTGAATGCGGGGTCCGTGGAGAGCGGATATGGTGAATGCGGGGTCTGGGATTTAGTAACACTCTACATTTAGTTTGCTATCTGTATAAATACAGTTGCAAGAAAAAGTCTGTGAACCCCTTGGGATTACGTGGAGTTTTGCATGAATTGGGCATAAAATGTGCTCTGAACGTCATCTAAGTCACAACAATAGAAGAACACAGTCTGCTGAACATAATACTACACAAACATTAGATGTTGCCATGGTTTAATTGCACATAACATGTAAACATTCACAGTGCAGGGAGGAAAAATTATGTGAGGCCCTAGCTTAATGACTTCTCCCAGAGCTAATTGGAGCCAGGAGTGAGCCAACCTTGACTCCAATCAGTGTGATGATATTGGATGTGTTGCTGACAGCTGTCCTGCCCTTAAAAAACACACACCTGTTTTGGGTTTACTGGTTTCTAGAAGCACTGTCTGATGTGAACCATGCCCCACAGAAAAGAGCTCTCAGAAGACCTGCGATCAAGAATTGTTGACTTGCATGAAGCTGGAAAGGGTTACAAAAGTATCTCCAAAAGCCTTGATGTTCATGTGTCCACGGTAAGACACACTGTCTACAAATGGAGAAAGTTTAGCACTGTTGCTACTCTCCCTAGGCGTGGTCGTCCTGTAAAAATGACTGCAAGAGCACAGCGCAGAATGCTGCATGAGGTAAAGAAGAATCCCAGAGTGTCAACTAAAGACCTACAGAAATCTCTGGCACATGCTAACATTTTTGTTGACACATCTACAATAAGGAAAACATTAAACAAGAATGGAGTACATGGGAGGACACCACGGAGGAAGCCATTGCTGTCCAAAAAGAATATTGCAGCACGTTTCAAGTTTGCAATAGAGCACCTGGATGTTCCACAGCACTACTGGCAAAATATACTGTGGACAGATGAAACCAGGATTGAGTTGTTTGGGAAGAACACACAACACTGTGTGGAGAAAAAAAGGCACAGCACACCAACATCAAAACCTCATCCCCACTGTGAAACATGGCGGAGGGAACATCATGGTTTGGGGCTGCTTTGCTGCCTCAGGGCTTGGACGGATTGTTGTCATTGATGGGAAAATGAATTCCAGAGTTTATCAAGACATTTTGCAGGAAAACGTACGACCATCTGTCCGCCAACTGAAGCTCCGCAGAGGATGGGTGATGCAACAGGACAATGACCCAAAGCATACAAGTAATTCAACAAAACAATGGCTGCAACAGCACAGAATACGCCTTCTGGAGTGGCCCAGTCAGAGTCCTGACCTCAACCCGATTGAAATACTGTGGCATGACCTTAAGAGGGCGATTCACACCAGACATCCCAAGAATATTGCTACACTGAAACAGTTTTGTGAAGAGGAGTGGTCCAAAATGACTCCAGATCGTTGTGCAGGTCTGATCTGCAACTACAGGAAATGTTTGGTTGAGGTTATTGCTGCCAAAGGATGGTCAACCAGTTATTAAGTCCAAAGGTTCACATACTTTTTCCTTCCTGCACTGTGTTTACATGTTATGTGCAATTAAACCATGGCAACATCTAATGTTTGTGTAGTATTATGTTCAGCAGACTGTGTTCTTCTATTGTTGTGACTTAGATGACGTTCAGAGCACATTTTATAGCCAATTCATGCAAAACTCCACATAATCCCAAGGGGTTCACATACTTTTTCTTGCAACTGTAGATGACATTAAAGATGCTCATACATGGGAGAATCTGATCTTAATCAGAGCATCAAACACATTCTTTTCATCTGGCGTGCTATTCAGTTCCGGAAGATCTCCCCATTACTGAACATTTGTTACCTAGCGCCATTACGTCCTATGAGTACAGAGCTCTGATCAGCAGAGATAAATAGAATATCAGATACAATCCTCCCGTCCAATCACTAGCAATGCTGATTCCGGCCTCACACTGTCTGCTGATCCCATTCATGCTCCATACACAAGGAGATGATAGCACAATACGAGTCATGTCAGTGGTATTCTGTGCTCATCCTGTGTATGGAGATATCACCGTCTCTACACATGGAGGACAATATTGGGGGGTCTACTCCATTATAACATTTGTCTTAGAAAATTCTATTTCCTGGAGATTTATAAAGTGATTGAATATAAATGATTCCAATAAAGAGAAATGAGTTCCATCCATGTAGAGAATAGTTCCATTCATTCTGGGGGGGGGGGGTATGGGGGGGGGGATTCATTTCCTTCTGGTAACATTCTTCTCTTCTTCTATAAATTGTCCTCTAATCACCTGACAGACAGTTCCTGCCCCCACCTGGCATTTGGAATAAGAAATAACCCGACACTGAGGACACTGGACCTGTCTGTGAACAATCTGGAGGGTCCTCATTTCAGGGATCTGATGGCGGCTCTGACAACAAGCCGGATAGAGGAATTACAGTGAGTATAACAGGACTGACTGAGACAATCATATTCTGGGACAGATTAACATTCAATTGTCTAAATCTTCGGATCTTCTCTGTTATCAGCAATAAATTAGACTTTTTCTACATCTGGCCATAAGTGGATCAAATATGGACAGGTTTAGTAAGGACCAGCCGAGATCTGACCCATCTATGGGCAGGCTGGTTGTACTGAAGTTGATCCGTCAATCACATTCAGTACAACCATCCTCTGGGACTTTTTGCATTCGATCACTGCTGGAGGTCTATAACAGCTAACAGTGATCAGTGTTCTGCTGGCAGGGAAGGCTTCCTGTTGGCAGAACACAGTTGTGCGGCAGGAGTGATTCCCCCATCCATTCTGACTGTGTTGATGGGGGGATTGAGCAATTGTCTTTCTTTCCACCCGTAGTGGAAGGAAAGAATATTGTATAGTCTGTAGCTTACTTAAAGCTCCCCACACACAGTACAGTCTGATCTTACAATCTTCTTTACCTCCATTGCCTAATTGGATACAAACTGACTGGATACATTGGGTAGGTCCTCATATGATATAAAGTTGTACAAACAGCATAATATCAGATGGTAACATGGTGACCCTATAGACTATAAAATGTAACCATTAAAGTGTTACTAAACCCACAACAGTACAATCAGTCTGTAGATGCAGTAAAGCGTGCTTGTTATACTCACTGTGGAACCTAACGGGTTAATCCTCTGCATTGTGCAAAAAGGCCGATTGATCCTTTCTACTCTGTTCCTCCCCTTTTTCAAGCAACTACCTCTTATCTTCTGATAAGACAGACTGAACCGTAGGCATTTTGCACATGCTCAGTTTAGTGTGTATTGCTAGAGAGGTTTTTTTTTAATATTTGAGAGGGTGCATGTAATCAACACAGAGCCAATCAACACTGTCCAGACAGAGATCAGGGGTTCTGCATCCTCCTAAATCAGAAGGAAAACTCCTCCTACAAGCTTTAACTAGTGCTCTGCTGGACACTGATAAAAATCACATGACTGCTATAAACAGCAAAATACCTTTTCTCATCAGCAGTATATATTTACTAAAATAATTGTATTTTCATGTTGTGTGTACTGTGGGAGGCCAGATATAGTGAATGCTTTGTCCGTGGAGACCGAAAATAGTGATTGCGGGGTCAGGGAAGAGCGGATATAGTAAATGCAGGGTCTGAGAGACCAGATATGGTGAATGCAGGGTAAGGGGAGACCAGATATGGTGAATGCAGGGTCTGGGGAGAGCGGATATAGTGAATGCAGGGTCCGGTGAGAGCGGATATAGTGAATGAGGGGTCCGGTGAGAGCGGATATAGTGAATGCGGGGTTCGGTGAGAGCGGATATAGTGAATGCGGGGTTCGGGGAGAGCGGATATAGTGAATGCGGGGTTCGGGGAAAGCGGATATAGTGAATGCGGGGTTCGGGGAGAGCGGATATAGTGAATGCGGAGTTTGGGGAGAGCGGATATAGTGAATGCGGGGTTCAGGGAGAGCGGATATAGTGAATGCGGGGTTCGAGGAGAGCGGATATAGTGAATGCGGGGTCCGGGGAGAGCGGATATAATGAATGCGGGGTCCGGGGAGAGCGGATATAGTGAATGCGGGGTTCGGGGAGAGCTAATATAGTGATTGCGGGGTTCGGGGAGAGCAGATATAGTGAATGCGGGGTCTGGGGAGAGCGGATATAGTGAATGCGGGGTCCGGGGAGACCAGATATAGTGCATGCGGGGTCCGGGGAGAGCGGATATAGTGAATGCGGGTTTCGGGGAGAGCGGATATACTGAATGCGGGGTCTGGGGTTTAGTAACACTCTACATTTAGTTTGGTATCTGTATAAATAGATGACATTAAAGATGCTCATACATGGGAGAATCTGATCTTAATGCAAGGAGTGATCAGAGCATCAAACAAATTCTTTTCATCTGGCGTGCTATTCAGTTCCGGAAGATCTCCCCATTACTGAACATTTGTTACCTAGCGCCATGACGTCCTATGAGTACAGAGCTCTGATCAGCAGAGATAAATAGAATATCAGATACAATCCTCCCGTCCAATCACTAGCAATGCTGATTCCGGCCTCACACTGTCTGCTGATCCCATTCATGCTCCATACACAAGGAGATGATAGCACAATACGAGTCATGTCAGTGGTATTCTGTGCTCATCCTGTGTATGGAGATATCACCGTCTCTACACATGGAGGACAATATTGGGGGGTCTACTCCATTATAACATTTGTGTTATAAAATTCTATTTCCTGGAGATATATAAAGTGATCGAATATAAATGATTCCAATAAAGAGAAATGAGTTCCATCCATGTAGAGAATAGTTCCATTCATTCCTGGAAGGGGGGGGGGGGGATTCATTTTCTTCTGGTAACATTCTTTTTTTTTTTTTTTTATTCATTTTCCATATATAATACATTTTTCATCATTATTCTCATACAAAAAAAAACATTTCCATATCATTAATAACATTTCTTACTATCTTTATTCCCATTTACCTCCCCCCCTCTACCTAATTTCCCCTCCTCACTTAAATAAAAACCTCCCTCCCCCCCCATGAACCCACCCACTCTGCATTATTCTATTATCTCTTTTCCCACCAAGAATATGGGGTATGTAAATCCTTTCATCTTTCTCACATTACTACTTCATATATTTCACCATAAATTCTTCCCATTTTCTCCACCTCCTAGAGAACAACCCCATCCTGTCTTCCTGCATATAACACAATCTCTCCATCTTGCAGATTTGATTCGTTCTTTCCACCCAGTCCTCTATCTTCGGCACCTCTGGTCTATACCAAAGCTTAGGTATCAAACCCTTTGCTGCATTCAGGTAGCACCATATACCCGAGTCCTTATATTTATTTACTGATAACTCTGTGCTATGTAGTAACATTCTTCTCTTCTACAGATTGTCCTATACTCACCTGACAAACAGTTCCTGCCCCCACCTGGCATCTGGAATAAGAAATAACCCGACACTGAGGACACTGGGCCTGTCTAGGAACAATCTGGGGGGTCCTTTATTCAGGGATCTGATGGCGGCTCTGACAACAAGCCGGATAGAGATATTACAGTGAGTATAACAGGACTGACTGAGACAATCATATTCTGGGACAGATTAACATTCAATTGTCTAAATCTTCGGATCTTCTCTAACTCTGATATCAGCAATAAATTAGACTTTTTCTACAGCTGGCCATAAGTGGATCAAATATCGACAGGTTTAGTAAGGACCAGCCGAGATCTGACCCTATGGGCAGGCTGGTTGTACTGAAGTTGATCCGTCAACCACATTAAGTACAACCATCCTCTGGGACTTTTTGCATTCGATCACTGCTGGAGGTCTATAGCAGCTAACAGTGATCAGTGTTCTGCTGGCAGGGAAGGCTTCCTGTTGGCAGAACACAGTTGTGCGGCAGGAGTGATTCCCCCATCCATTCTGACTGTGTTGATGGGGGGATTGAGCAATTGTCTTTCTTTCCACCCGTAGTGGAAGGAAAGAATATTGTATAGTCTGTAGCTTACTTAAAGCTCCCCACACACAGTACAGTCTGATCTTACAATCTTCTTTACCTCCATTGCCTAATTGGATACAAACTGACTGGATACATTGGGTAGGTCCTCATATGATTTAAAGTTGTACAAACAGCATAATATCAGATGGTAACATGGTGACCCTATAGACTATAAAATGTAACCATTAAAGTGTTACTAAACCCACAACAATACAATCAGTCTATAGATGCAGTAAAGCATGCTTGTGATACTCACTGTGGAACCTAAGGGGTTAATCCTCTGCACTGTGTAAAGAGGCTGATTGATCCTTTCTACTCTGTTCCTCCCCTTTTTCCAGAGACCACCTCTTATCTTCTGATAAGACAGACTGAACCATAGGCATTTTGCACATGGTCAGTTTACTGTGTATTGCTAGAGAGGTTTTTTTTTCTTTGGGAGGGTGCATGTGATCAGCACTGGGCCAATCAGTGCTGTCCAGACAGAGATCAGGGGTTCTGCATCCTCCTAGAGCAGAAGGAAAACTCCTCCTACAAGCTTTAACTAGTGCTATGCTGGACACTCATAGAAATCACAAGGATCCAAGCCACTGACTCTATGTCACGTACCTGATGGGAGACTGAAATGACGAGGTCGGCCTCACTTGTGTCACTAGCCCTGACCCCACTGGAGTTGGAACAGAGGGAGTCTAGGACCCAGGGGAACAAGAGTGCCAGTAGTTGTTGTTTGCAGCTCTTGCAGATGATGACTCTGGAAGACTGATGATCTTCTGATTCAGGCACAGTAGTAACAAGCAGAGCGGGTCTTGTAGATTTCCAGGCATGCACCAGAGCAAGGCAGGTAGTGAGGACAAGAGACAGGAGCAGTGTCATGGGAATAGCCAGGGTCATCAACAGTCGGGCAGCATGGTACAGAATCAAAAGGAAAGCCAAGGTCAGGAGCAGAACCGAAGTCAGGAACCAGTATCAATCAGGCGAACAATCAGAGTCAGGTGAGGAACAAGCCGGGTTAGCAACAAAGGAATCACACAGGAACAAGCAGGACACAGGGGAGCTGAAGACCAGTCAGCACTGAACATGAACAGAGACACTCCTTAAATAGGCCGTCTGGCGCCAATCTTCCCCCCGTGCGCGATCATGCATTTCCGATCGCAGTTCGTCTTGCCGGAAATCCCTTACACTCTACCTCCCCTGTGGCACTCTCCTATGGAGGTCTCATCTGGACCCACTCACCCAGACCCAGCGGTCGAAAAGGTGGTGGGATTGGTATGCTTCGGTCACCGCTGAGCACCTTCCAAGTCCTCCCTAACCCCCCCCCCCCCCTCTATCCTTCTCCTCCTTTTGAGGCCCACTGCATCCAACTATTCTCTCCAATCCCTCTGAGGATAGCAGTAATCTATCAGCCTCCTGGACCGCTTCCTCGATAACTTCTCCAAATGGTTACCCTTCTTTCTCTCCTCCGAGCTACCCACCATCATCCTTGGGGACTTCAACATCCTTATCAACATCAATAACCCGGCTACATCCCAACTCCTCCACTTAACCTCTTCTTTTGCACTCGCACAGTGTATACAGTCCACCTCCCACTCCGACGGGAACACCCTGGACCTCGTCTTCTCTCATCTCTGCACTCCCCACAACCTCACAAACACCCCTTTCCTCTCTCTGACCACAACCTCATCAGCTTCTCCGTCTCCTCGTCCTCAAACACTTACCCCTCCAAACATCAAACTATCACCAACCGAAACCTCCGCAACTTGACCCCTGCCCCCTTCCACTCTGCAGCTGACCAAATTTACAACAGTATCCTTCCCCTGTCCTGCCCTGACCACTACTGTTTATAACAACTCGCTGTCAGCCGCTCTAGACTCCTTAGCACCCCTAACCACACGAAGCATTAGACCCTGACTGCTTCAACCCTGACAGAATGACCATACCAAAAATCTCAAACGACGCAGTCGTGCGCAAGAGCGACTATGGCGAAAAACCAGATCCCAACAAGCGTTCACCCAATATAAATTTGCCTTCCTCACCTACACTTCCTCCCTCCACACTGCCAAGCAAGCCTACTTTGTAACCCTCATCAATTCACTCTCCTCCAGTCCTCGCTGGCTCTTCTCTTTTAACTCTCTACTCTCTCTGCCCCCACCTCCACCCAGTACCACACTCACCGCCCACGAGATTGCTATCCACTTCCAAAGCAAGATCGACGCAATTCGTAGGGACATCGCCACTGCTCAGACTTCCACCCCACCTAGCATCCCTCACACGAAAACCCCCTCAACACTCCACTCCTTCGACTACCACTGAAGAGGTCACTAAGGTCTTTTCTGAAGCCCGCCTCACCACCTGCCCCCTTGACCCTGTCCCCACACAACTCCTACGATCACCCTCCTCCTCCATCCTACGCTCCCTCACTCACATCTTTAATCTCTCCCTCTCTACTGGCGCATTCCCCTCTCCTCTGAAGCACGCGCACATCACTCCCATACTTAAAAAACCCTCCCTGGATCCCACCGACCTGAACAACCTTAAACCCATCTCAATGCTGCCATTGACATGAAAACTACTTGAGCGCTTAGTCTATAATCGCCTGAGTTCCCACCTCATCGACAACAACCTCCTTGATCCCCTACAGTCTGGCTTCCGTCACCTACACTCCACCGAAACCGCCCTACTCAAACTCACCAACGACCTGCTAACCGCCAAAGCTAATGGCCACTACTCAGTGCTACTACTCCTCGACCTCTCCGCGGCTTTCGACACGGTCAACCACCCCCTCCTCCTCAAAAAACTATACTCTCTTGGCCTCAGAGACTCTGCTCTCTCCTGGCTCTCTTTCTATCCATCACAGCGCTCCTTCAGTGTTACCTATAACGCTGCCACCTCCCCCTCACTCCCCCTCTCTGTTGGGGGTCCCTCAAGGTTCTGTCCTCGGGCCCCTTCTCTTCTCCATCTACACCTCCTCTCTTGGCCAACTGATACACTCCCACGGCTTCAACTACCATCTCTATGCCGATGACACGCAAATCTATCTCTCTACCCCTCGCCTCACCCCTTCAGTCTCCGCCCAAATCACTAGCCTACTGAACGACATATCAGATTGGATGTCACTCCACTTCCTCAAATTAAACCTTTCCAAAACCGAGCTCCTAGTTTTCCCCCCAGCCTGCTCCCCCCCGACTTCTCCATCACGACCAACAACACCACCATCAGTCCCACACCACAAGACAGAGTACTAGGTGTCATTCTAGACTCCACTCTGTCTTTCCAGCCCCAGGTCCAATCTCTGACAAATTCATGCAAACTCCACCTCCGCAACATCTCCAAAATACGTCCGTTCCTAACCCCAGAAACTACCAAGCAACTCATTCACTCCCTTATTATATCATGACTTGACTACTGTAGCTCCCTCCTAACCGGCCTACCTCATCAAAGGCTATCCCCGCTGCAGTCTGTCCTGAACTCAGCGGCCAGACTCATTCACCTTATTAACCGCTCGGTATCCGCCACCCCCCTCTGCTAATCCCTCCAATGGCTTCCGATTGCCCAACGCATAAAATTCAAATTACTAACATTGACATACAAAGCTGTTCATAACACTGCCCCAAACTACATCACCGACCTGATATCGATATATCACCCAAAACATACTCTCCACTCCTCACAAGACCTCCTACTCTCTAGTTCCCTGGTCTCCTCCTCCCATGCCCGTCTCCAGGACTTCTCCAGGGCTTCCCCCATCCTCTGGAACTCACTACCCCAATCCATCAGACTGTCACCTACCCTCCTCACCTTTAGGCGCACCCTGAAAACCCATCTCTTCAGGGAAGCCTACCCCGTCCTCACCTAACAGCCGATCTCCACCACTCTTCCTACCACTCCATCCACCACAGCTATTTCCTCCTGTACCACTACCCCCTCCCTCCTAGATTGTAAGCTCCAAGGAGAAAGGCCCTCGAACCCCTCATGTACTGTATTGTATTGTTACTGTACTGTCTCCCATTATAATGTACAGCGCTGAGCAAACTGTTGGCGCTATATACTATATAATAATAATAATAATCACATGACTGATATAAACTGCTAAATACCTTTTCTCATCAGCAGTATATATTTATTAAAATAATTGCATTTCCATGTTGTGTGTACTGTGGGAGGCCAGATATAGTGAATGCGGGGTCTGGGGTTTATTAACACTCTGCCTTTATTTTGGTATCTGTATAAATAGATGACATTAAAGATGCTCATACACGGGAGAATCTGATCTTAATGCAATGAGTGATCAGAGTATCAAATTCTTTTCATCTGGCGTGCTATTCAGTTCCGGAAGATATCCCCATTACTGAACATTTGTTACCTAGCGCCATGACGTCCTATGAGTACAGAGCTCTGATTAGCAGAGATAAATAGAATATCAGATAAAATCCTCCTGTCCAATCACTAGCAATGCTGTTTCCGGCCTCACACTGCTGATCCCATTCATGCTCCATACACAAGGAGATGATAGCACAATACGAGTCATGTCAGTGGTATTCTGTGCTCATCCTGTGTATGGAGATATCACCGTCTCTACACATGGAGGACAATATTGGGGGGTCTACTCCATTATAACATTTGTCTTATAAAATTCTATTTCCTGGAGATTTATAAAGTGATCGAATATAAATGATTCCAATAAAGAGAAATGAGCTCCATCCATGTAGAGAATAGTTCCATTCATTCCTGGGGGGGGGTCATTTCCTTCTGGTAACATTCTTCTCTTCTTCTACAGATTGTCCTATAATCACCTGACAGACAGTTCCTGCCCCCACCTGGCATCTGCAATAAGAAATAACCCGACACTGAGGACACTGAACCTGTCTGGGAACAATCTGGAGGGTCCTCATTTCGGGGATCTGATGGCGGCTCTGACAACAAGCCGGATAGAGGGATTACAGTGAGTATAACAGGACTGACTGAGACAATCATATTCTGGGACAGATTAACATTCAACTGTCTAAATCTTCGGATCTTCTCTAACTCTGTTATCAGCAATAAATTAGACTTTTTCTACAGCTGGCCATAAGTGGATCAAATATGGACAGGTTTAGTAAGGACCAGCCGAGATCTGACCCATCTATGGGCAGGCTGGTTGTACTGAAGTTGATCCGTCAATCACATTCAGTACAACCATCCTCTGGGACTTTTTGCATTCGATCACTGCTGGAGGTCTATAGCAGCTAACAGTGATCAGTGTTCTGCTGGCAGGGAAGGCTTCCTGTTGGCAGAACACAGTTGTGCGGCAGGAGTGATTCCCCCATCCATTCTGACTGTGTTGATGGGGGGATTGAGCAATTGTCTCTTTCCATCCGTAGTGGAAGGAAAGAATATTGTATAGTCTGTAGCTTACTTAACCACTTGAGCTCCTGAGGATTTACCCCCCTTAATGACCAGGCCTCTTTTTGCTACTCGGCGCTGCACTAATTCAACTGATAATTGTGCGGTCATGCAATGCTGCACCTAAACGAAATTTACGTCCTTTTTTTCACACAAATAGAGCTTTCTTTTGGTGGTATTTGATCACCTGTGCGCTTTTTATTTTTTACGTTATAAACAAAAAAAGACCAAATATTTTGAAGAAAAACAATATTTTTTACTTTCAGCTATAAAAAATATATAGTAAACTCAAAGTTAGTTATACATTTAGGCCAAAATGTATTCTGCTCCATGTTTTTGGTAAAAAAAAATCCCAATAAAGTGTATATTGATTGCTTTGTGTGAAAGTTATAGCGTCTACAAACTATGGTATAGATACTGCAATTTACGCCATTTTTTTTTTGCTATACAGCGCTGCGCTAGTTTAACGGACAACTGCGCAGTCATGCAATACGGTATATAAATGAAATTTATGTCCTTTTTTTAACACAAATAGAGCATTCTTTTGGTGGTATTTGATCACCTGTGCACTTTTTATTTTTGGCGCTATAACCAGAAAATGTTTGAAGAAAAAAAAATTTTTTTGAAAAGAACAATATTTTCTCATTTTGGTCATAAAAAATATCTAAAAAAACCCCTAAAATTTCGTCATAAATTTAGGGCAAAATGTATTCTGCTACGTTTTTGGTTAAAAAAATCCCAATAAGTGTATATTGATTACTTTTTGTGAAAGTTATAGCGTCTACAAACTATGGTATAGATAATGGAATTTACACAGCTTTTACTTTCTGACTGCTCATCACATTTCTTGAGGTGCTAAAATACCAGGATAGTACAAACACCCTCAAATGACCCCTTTACGGAAATTAGACACCCTAAGCTATCTGCTGAGAGGCATATTGAGTCCATGGAAGATTTTTTTTTTCCACAAATTTCTGGAAAATGACAAACTTTTTTTTTACACGAAGTTGTCATTTAAATTATTTTTTCTTTGCACAAGCCATGGGTACATGTGGAATTACACCCCAAAATACATTCTGCTACTTCTACTTAGTATGGGGATACCACATGTGTGAGACTTTTTGGGAGTCTAGCCACATACAGGAGCCTGAAATCCAATGACCACTTTAAAAGCCTGAAGGTGCGTAACTTCCTCATTGCACTTCCTCACTACCTATCACAGTTTCGAAGGCCCTGACATGCCAGGATAGCCCCAAACCCCCCCAAATGACCCCTTTCTGGAAAGTAGACACCCCAAGAATTTAAAAAGAGGCATGGTGAGTATTTTGCAGATCTCATTTTTTCTCACAAGGTTTTGAAATATAAAAAAAATAGAAAAAATATGTTTTTGTTCTTCATTTTCCAAAAACTTGTGGCAACAAATGAGATCTGCAAAATACTTACCGTGCTTTTTATCAAATTCCTTGGGGCATCTACTTTCCAAAAAGGGGTAATTTTGGGGGGTTAGGTGCTATCCTGGCATTTCAGGGCCTCCGAAACTGTGATAGGTAGTCTGGAAGTGTAATGAGGAAATAAAGCCCTTTAAAAGCCTGAAGGTGCTTATTGGATTTTGGGGTCCTGTACTGGGCTAGACTGCCAAAAAGTCTCACATGTGGTACCCCCATACTCGGGAGAAGTAGCAAAATGTATTTTGGGGAGTAATTCCACATATACCCATGGCATGTGTGAGCAATAAATCATTTAAGTGACAATTTTGTGTAAAAAAATATATATATTTATTTTTGTCATTTTCCAAAAACTTGCGGTAAAAAAATAAAATTCTTCTATTGATTCAACATGCCTCTCAGCAAATAGTTTGGGGTGACAAATTTCCAAAAAGGGGTTGTTTTGGGGGGTGGGGGTATTTTATGCCCAGCATTAGAAGTATATGCCACACATCATTCACTCTTCTAACCACCTGAAGACCAAACCTTTTTGTTCACATGAAAAAAATCAGTATTTTTTGCTAAGAAATTAATTTAAACCCCCAAACATTATATATTTTTTTAAAGCAGACACCCTAGTGAATAAAATGGTGGGTACTACAATTTTTTATGGCACATAGTACTCGCGCAGCGATTTTTCAAAAGCAATTTTTAAAAAAAAAAACACTGTTTTTACTTTTAATGCACAAAAACACAATATATTGGCCAATTGTTTGGTAAAATATAAAAGATAATGGTATGCCGAGTAAATAGATACCAAACATGACATGCATTAAAACTGCGCATGCCCTGTGCAATGGCGACAAACTGCAAACATTTTAATATCCATAGGCAGCGCTTTAAAAGCTACCATTTTAGATTTACAGAGGAGGTCTAGTGTTAGAATTACTGCCCTTGATCTGACGTTAACGGCTATACCTCACATGTATGGTTCAACCGCTGTTTACATAATGGCACAGGGCCAAGGCTTGTGCACACAGGTGTGCGCGCATGGGAGGGGCAATATATTTTTTTTTTTAGTTATTTTGATATTTTTTTTTTATTATTTTTACATTGTACCTTTCATATTTTTTTTTTATCACTGTTAATGCTATAAACAGGGAATGCAAATAACCCCTATAACTTCAATGGGCATTGTCATATTCTTTTTTGAGAAATCTGGGGTCTATCAGACTCTAGATATCTCCTCTGCCCTTACATTATCTAATCAAACCAAAATCGGTGTGATCAGATGCTTTCCCAATTTACAAATGGCGCTGTTTATATCATGCGAAACTGAAGTGATGAAATGCTTGTAGCTTCCGAATTCTTAGACTATAGAGATGATTGGCACCATTCTGGTCTCCAATCAGCTCAATGGTCAACTGGCAGAAACACCGGCTGCATTCTCCGGTTCCCCTGATGGCACGGGACTGCCCGAGAAGGCCGTGGAAGGCAGCGGGGGAGGGGGGGCATCATCTCCCACTGCTTGTAAAAGCAATCTTGCAGTTAATTAGCCACTAGGATTGCATTTACATGAAAGCCGATCGCCGGCTGAAATAAAACGATACCAGGATGATGCCTTCAGCTGTAGGCATCATCCTGGTATAACCATTCAAATCCAGTGATGTACCAGTACATCGCTGGTCCTTGTTGGTATATATGCTATGTTCTTTTTTTTTTTTTTGTATGCAGCCTGTGGAATGAATGAAAAAATGAGAAGAAATCTCTGCCAAAAAAGTGTGTGGTATGCCCATCATTAGAATATACCGCCCTGCATCCACCCACTTCTAATGGTGGGCACACATTAGGTCACACTTTGCCACAAGTGCCAGTTCCAAGATTGAATAAATGTCTAAATAGTGGCAACGCTTGAATAAAAATTGTCCACGTATAAGTAGTACCCCATATGGAGAAATGATGACACCAAGTCCCAAACTATCTTGCCACTGCTCCCCATGTAGTCTGGGCATCCGGGGTCTCCACGTGACTATCTTTTCCCTCATAAATCTGAAACTTATAAGTATAGCCTGTTGTCCTTTCACAGGTCTTCTACATCTTGACCCCATATCTGGCACACTTGCTGGGGAGAAATTGTTTGAATGCAAGGCGGCCAGAAAAATTAATGAGGGACTCCTCAACGCAGATGTTTTGCTGGGGAGTATAGACATCTGCAAATTTTAGGTTAAGGTGATTTGCGAGGGGCTGAATTTTGTGGAGCCGGACAAATTCAGGGTTACCCCGAGGATGACAGATTGTATTGTCACTGAAATGCATAAAACACATTATACTCTCATATCTCTGCCTGGCCATGGCAGCAGAGAAAACGGCATATGAAGAATCGGGTCTGCGGACCAATAAAACTGCAATTGATTTCTTTTAGTAATGCCCATGTTGAGGGTTAGGCCCAAAAAAAATGTAAATTTGAAAACCGTAATGAGTTTCCATGCGAATGGTCTGGCAAAGTTTGAATTTGGGTTGGTGGCAATAAATTGTTGTGCATATAAACTGCTTTGATCCACAATCAACGCATACAGATATTCCGTGAAAAACAGCTCCAAAAATCAAGGAGGTATGTGAAAGACCAAAATGTACTAGACCGCTGGTACTCGACAGTTCACCAAAAGGTAGCGTGGCACTAGTACTGGCACTCTGCTGCATATGAGAGTCATCAAAATTTACCGACAAGTGCTAACAGAGATCAGGCCTGATTCTGAGAACACTGCGGTTTTGTGTGCAATGTATCAAGTGACAGTGACCTACTGACACTGCACTTGCTGGGGAAGAAGGGGGGGTAAATGTAGGGGCTAAACGCAGGTGTTGGCAGGTGCCGGGGCTGATCCCACTAATGCTGCGTTTTTGGGGACGCTATACTAATGTGAACGCTGGTATAGTGCTGACCTGATCAAAGATATTGACCCGTTCAGACGCTATACTAGCAATGAAGGTTTATTGTACATGAGCGTGCTCCTGGCAATCAAGGGGTTAAATGTGATGACTGGTGTACTGAAGGGCAATCTGACGCTATCTGGGAGGGGTGTGAAAACCACGGGAGCGCGAATCACGTATATATATGTGTGATTTTGCGTACCCATGCCGCCCTGTGGCAGTATTTCTGCTGTAGGGTGGTCAGGAAGCGGTTACAGAAGAGGTTTGTGTTACGGCGCTGCGTTACTTTAACTGACAATTGCGCGGTCATGCAGCACTGCACCCAAATTAAATTTACATCCTTTTTTTCCCTCAAATTGAGCTTTCTTTCGGTGGTATTTGATCGCCTGTGCGTTTTTTAATTTTTTGCGCTATGAAAAAAAAGGCTGACAATTTTGAGAAAAAAAAAACAATATTTTGGACTTTTTGCTATAAAACATGTCCAGTAAAAAAATCAAACTTTGTCACAAATTTCATCCAAAATGCATTCTGCGACATGTCTTTGCTAAAAAAAATCCCAATACGTGTAAATTAATTGGTTTACATGAAAGTTATAGCGTTTACAAATGGCGGGAAAGATACTGGGATTTTTAATTTTTATACTAATAATGGCGGCGATCAGCGACATATGGCGGCGATCAGCGACTTATTGCAGGACTGCGGCGGACATTCTGACTGTGTTGATGAGGGGATTGAGCAATTGTCTTTCTTTCCACCCGTAGTGGAAGGAAAGAATATTGTATAGTCTGTAGCTTACTTAAAGCTCCCCACACACAGTACAGTCTGATCTTACAATCTTCTTTACCTCCATTGCCTAATTGGATACAAACTGACTGGATACATTGGGTAGGTCCTCATATGATATAAAGTTGTACAAACAGCATAATATCAGATGGTAACATGGTGACCCTATAGACTATAAAATGTAACCATTAAAGTGTTACTAAACCCACAACAGTACAATCAGTCTGTAGATGCAGTAAAGCATGCTTGTGATACTCACTGTGGAACCTAAGGGGTTAATCCTCTGCATTGTGTAAAAATTCCAATTGATCCTTTATTCTCTGTTCCTCCCCTTTTTCAAGCAACCACCTCATATCTTCTGATAAGACAGACTGAACCATAGGCATTTATACATGCTCAGTTTAGTGTGTATTGCTAGAGAGGTTATTTTTTTTCCTTGGGAGGGTGCATGTGATCAGCACAGGACCAATCAGCGCTGTCCAGACAGATCAAGGGTTCTGCATCCTCCTAGAACAGAAAGAAAACTCTTCCTACAAGCTTTAACCAGCGCTCTGCTGGACAGTGATAGAAATCAAAAGACTGCTGTATACTGCTGATGAGAAAAGGTATTTAGCAGTTTATATTTACTAAAGTAATTGCATTTCCATGTTGTGTATACTGTGGGAGACCAGATAGAGTGAATGCGGGGTCTGGGGACACTAGATATAGTGAATGCGGGGTTCGGGGACCCTGGATATAGTGAATGCGGGGTCCAGCACAGCGGATATAGTGAATGCGGGGTCCGGGGAGAGCGGATATAGTGAATGCGGGGTCCGGGGAGAGCGGATATAGTGAATGCGGGGTCCGGGGAGAGCGGATATAGTGAATGCGGGGTCCTGAGAAAGCGGATATAGTGAATGCGAGGTCCAGAGAGAGCGGATACAGTGAATGCGGGGTCCAGGGTCCATTTTTTTCATGTGGCGTGCTATTGATTTCCGGAAGATCTCTGAACATTAGTTACCTAGCGCCATGACGTCCTATGAGTACAGAGCTCTGATCAGCAGAGATAAATAGAATATCAGATAAAATCCTCCCGTCCAATCACTAGCAATGCTGATTCCGGCCTCCCACTGTCTACTGATCCCATTCATGCTCCATACACAAGGAGAAGATAGCACAATACGAGTCATGTCAGTGGTATTCTGTGCTCATCCTGTGTATGGAGATATCACCGTCTCTACAAATGGAGGACAATATTGGGGGGTCTACTCCATTATAACATTTGTCTTAGAAAATTCTATTTCCTGGAGATTTATAAAGTGATGGAATATAAATGATTCCAATAAAGAGAAATGAGTTCCATCCATGTAGAGAATAGTTCCATTCATTCCTGGGGGGGGGATTCATTTCCTTCTGGTAACATTCTTCTCTTCTTCTATAGATTGTCCTATAATCACCTGACAGACAGTTCCTGCCCCCACCTGGCATCTGGAATAAGAAATAACCCGACACTGAGGACACTGGACCTGTCTGATAACAATCTGGAGGGTCCTCATTTCAGGGATCTGATGGCGGCTCTGACAACAAGCCGGATAGAGGGATTACAGTGAGTATAACAGGACTGACTGAGACAATCATATTCTGGGACAGTTTCCATTGAAATCTTCCTGAGACCTCTATGCCTGGCCTGAACAGAGCAGAGACATTCACTGCAGACATTTTTCCATGAGATAATTGAATATTTTTCTTGTATGCAGGACGTTCCGGCAAACTTTACAATGTGGAAGAATTCATTATATAGAGTAATCTAGAGTAAAATTTCCTTCCTCATTTCAGTGCCGGTCTTGCAGAAAGGATAGAAGAAAATTACAATGCAAGAGAAAAAAATGACATCATACAGATATAGGGGAGGATACAGAAAAAATGAGTGCATTAAAAACAGTGACCATAGACAATACATGAACAGAACTGAGCTTCATGGTCGAGTTGACAGAAAGAAGCCTTTACTGCGACAATGCCACAAAAACGCCCGGTTACAATACACCTGACAACAACCTGACACGCCTCACCGGCTTTTTTGTGGCGTCGGTGCAGTAAAGGCTTTTTTCTGGCAACTTGACCATGCAGCTCTTTTTTGTACAAGTATTTTCCCATTGTGCTTCTTAAGAAAAAAACACTCTATCATTTTACACAGCAGCCTGTATTGCTCTTGAGGTTACGTGGGGGTTTTAATTTGTTTCCCAAATTATTATTCTGGCAGTTGTGGCTGCTGTCACTTAGTCTACCTGACCTTGGCCTGGTATTTCCTGAATTTTCCACTCCTTAATAAGTGATTGAACAGTACTGACTGGCATATTCAAGACTTTGCATATCTCTTTATATGCTTTTCCGTCTTTATAAAGATCCATTACCTTGTTACGCTGGTCCTTTGACAGTTCTTTCTGATCACCTTGGCTCAGTATCAAGCCTGCTCAGTGCATCCATGTGAGAGCTAACTAACTCATATACTATTTATACACAGACACTGATTGCAATTGAAATAGCCACAGATGCGGGAAATGAAAGTTTATTTGCCATTGTAACCTGTGTGTCCCTTTGTGTGTCTGTACCAAGGCCGAACATTCCAGGGGAGGGAAACTTTTGCTCAGGTCTATTTGGGTGATTTCTGTTATCATTAGGATTTAAAAAGGAGCCAAACAACTCTGTGATAAGTGCTTTGTGCACTGGTGCGCAGTCATGCTGGAACAGGAAGGGGCCATCCCCAAACTCTTCCCACAAAGTTGGGAGCATGAAATTGTCCAAAATGTCGCCTTAAGAGTTCCCTTCACTGGAACTAGGGGGCCAAGCCCAATCCCTGCAAAACAACCCCACAGCATAATCCCCCTCCACCAAACCTTACTCTTGGAATAATGCAGTCAGACAAGTACTGTTCTTCTGGAAACCGCCAAACCCAGACACGTCCTTCGGATTGCCAGAGAAGCATGATTGGTCACTCCAGAGAACATGTCTCCACTGCTCTAGAGTCCAACGGCAACGTGCTTTACACCACAGTATCCGACGCTTTGCATTGCACTTGATGTAAGGCTTGGATGCAGCTGCTCGGCCATGGAAACCCATTCCATGAAGCTCTCTACACACTGTTGTTGTGCTCATCTGAAGGCCACACCAAGTTTGGAGGTCTTTAACTATTGACTCTGCAGACAGTTGGCGACTTCTGCGCACTGTGCGCTTCTGCATGCGCTGACCCCGCTCTGTCATGTGACATGGCCTACCACTTGCTGGCTGAGTTGCTGTTGTTCCCAGTTGCTTCCACTTTGTTATAATCCCACTAACAGTTGAGCGTGGAATATTTAGTAGCCAGGAAATGTCACGGATGGACTTATTGCACAAGTGGCCACCTATCACGGGACCACGCTTGGAGTCACTGAGCTCCTGAGAGCGACCCATTCTTTCACCAATGTTTGTAGAAGCCGTCTGCATGCCTAGGGGCTTGATTGTATACACCTGTGACCATGGAGGGGATAAGAACACCTGAATCACATGATTGGGAGGGCGGGGACAATACTTTTGGCATATAGTGTATATGATGTTGGAGATGTTGGAGGAAGCACGGCAAATAAAATTAAAATTTGGCAATGTCATTAAAATGAACCCTGGAGGAGGCATTGAGAAGCTCCTGTTACTAAAACTCATCACTTTAAAGTGTTTCTTAAAATGTTTAACGACTAATAGCCTCACATACGGCACATGTGGGGGGGGGGGTAAGGGGGGTAAGTCCTCCTCCGTTTTCAGGGCCTTATACACAGGATTATAATTGGAATTAAAATAAGGTGGTTGGTTTTTATAACTTTATATATAATTAGAATTGAACACGACCTTATGTAGGCAATAAATAGGACACACATGATGATAAGTTGATGAATGATATATATAATGGGACCTGTATGGATCATATGTTTTAAAGTGATAATAAAGGCAATTTTTAAAAAAGAAAAACTAACAAACATGTGATACCTACCTGCTGTGTGCAGTCATTTTGTTCCTCTTCTCAAGGTCCCCTGCTGGCTCCTCCTTCCTACCAAGTGCTCCCAAGGCAAGCAGCTCGGTATGGGGGCATCTGAGCAGGCTCGCTTCTAAGCCGCTGCTCTGCACATATATTCATACACAAAGCCGCTGTCCAACTCCTCCCCCTCTCTCTCCTCTTTGGGTCACTGGGTGTGATTGACAGCAGCAGGAGCCAATTGCTCCTGCTGTGGTCATAGCCAATGAGGAGGGAGAATCTCCAGAAAGCCAAGGCTCCTGTGCACATTGCTAGCAGATTACCTGTCCTAAGATGTATTTCCCTCTTTCAGGCTTTTCCTTTATCTTCTCCTATTGATCCTGCCAGTAAAGCTGTGTACACACAGGGAGGTTTTTTTTTTTTGCTCAACCAGTGGGATAGGAAAAAAAAAAAACACAGATCCCTGGATCAACACAAATGATGATGTAGGGATCTCTCCTCCCACTGAGATATTATATTCTGACAGGGGGACTCCCCTCCAGCCTGACTACACTGATCAGGGCTTGCAGCCATTGGCTTTCCAGCATGCAGCTCAACAGACCGCCTGAACCAGCTGATTTTCTGCCCATGTGTATCAGGCTTAAAGTGGTTGTAAAGGATGAAGGTTTTTTACCTTCATACAGTACATTTTATGCATGAAGATAAAATCCTCCCCCCACAGCCCCCCTAATACTCACCTGAGCCCCCTTTTGATCCATGATGTGCCCGAGAGCCTTGGCTGTCCCAGGACTTCCTCTTCTCATTGACTGAAACAGCAATGGGAGCCACTGTCAATCGCAGCCAGTGAGCCAATGAGGAGAGGGCAGAGGGCAAGGCCGAGCCATGGCTCTGTCTGTCTTATGGACACAGAAAGCAGGTCTCAGGAGCGAGCATGCACAAGTGGCTTGCTATTGGGGGCACTGGTTAAGGGGGAGGAGCACCAGTGGGGGACCCCAGAAGAGGATTGTATTGCACACAGCAGTATAACATCTTTTTTTGGGGCTTCTCTTTTTTTAATTTGAACCTTTAGTACCACTTTAACACACTTCCTGTCCTAGGATGACAACACTCACTGACTGCACTGTGTGTAGGAAAAGCAGAGTTGTCACCCAAGCCTGCACAACTGATTTGGGCTACAAACATCTTCTGTCTACATCTTCATTAGGGGGGGGGGGGGGGATTATTCATTTACAGACACTTTCTTGTAAGGAAATTACTGTTGTTTGTTTGCTTATCAGAAGAGTAGAAAGACAAAGCATTTCAGGAAGGATCAGCTTGTTACAGAAAGTACATAAATAAATTAAATTCAACTAATGCAGCCCAGCCACCACATTTGAGCTTCATTCAAATCTGAGTGTAGCGGTTTTCAGCGTTTTTACAGCAATTTTTGTGCCTTTATTATTAGTAATAATATTAATAAAAAATAAACAACTACACCCGAATAAAAATACATTATTAATAATGATAATAAATACACAAATAAATAAAAATAATCATAAAGACTATGTAACAATAAAATAATAATTAACCCATAAACCCCTAA